>NC_056743.1:1661545543-1661600543 GCF_019279795.1 Protopterus annectens
GTAGAACGCTGTACAAGAAACGCAACGGGCCAAATAAACTAAATTAGTACTAATACAACTAGTATCTGTATTAAATACATACTCTATTTTCGTGAGTGGGTGTTGGAAAACATTTCTGTCATCTATAAATCCACATTGATTACAGTTATTACAAGGGACGGTGTTACGATTCCCTCACCTTCGTATTCCTAATTAGGGGTCTGTTACACAGTTTACTCCTCAAATTTTGTTTGTTCTTATACGTAAAACGTGGGCCTTCACCTACCACCTTACCCAAGTTCTCATCTAAACCCAACACTTGCCAATGCTGTCTGATGATGCCAGTGATCTTATCTACATCCCTAGTGTAATAAATTGGCATCCTTATGATGTCCTGTCCTGATGAGCGGCAAGGGCTAACACCCTCATTTCTTTCTGAAAAATATGGTTTTGCTAAACCTTCTCTAATAGCATCCACTTCCAACATATGTTTCATAACTTCCTTAGCGTCATAGCCTCTCTCAATCAACCTATTCTTAAGACTTCGTACTTCTAAATCATATCCTATAGGGCTGGGATTCAATCTAGAGGCCCTCATAGTCTGACCTCTCATGATGTTAACAAATACATGACGCGGATGCATTGAACACCTGTGTAGCAGGCTATTCCTAAAACAGGATTTCCTATAAATAGATGTATTCAAAAGTCCATTTGATAACCTAATAATATTCACATCTAAAAATGGAAGCTCATTCCTAGAATAATTCAAGACAAATTGCAAATAACCACTAACCTCATTAACCTTCTCCACAAACATTGTTAAAGATGCCTCATCACCTTTCCATATGAAGAAAAGGTCATCCACAAAACGTCTGTAGTACCCCACTTTCTCCACAAACAAATCCAATTTAAACAATACCTCTTCTTCCCATTCTGCCATTACTAAGTTGGCGTAGCTATTGGCACATACAGTGCCCATAGCTATGCCATCTTTCTGCAGATACAACTCTTCACCAAAAAGGAAGACATTATTCTCCAACACTATCTCCAAAAATAAAGTCAGTATTTCTATAAATGCATCTTCATACTCACCAACCCTCCTCAAATAACTCTGACACCTAATAATCCCTTCAGTGTTAGGAATAACTGTGAAGAGACTGAGAACATCCAGGGTAACTAGAATATACTCCTCATGGTCATGCAGTTCTTTCGTATATTCATACAATTCTATCAAAAATTGCTTACTATCCTTCAGTACATATTTATTCTTATCGACCATAGGCCTCAGGAAATACTCCACTAGAATGGAGAAAGGTTCAGTAAACCATCCCTGACCTGCGACAATTGGACGCATAGGTGGATTTATAACTGACTTATGTACCTTGGGAAGGCCTTTAATTTCTGGAATCTTAGGGTTCTTGACCTTCAAGTAATTGAACAAAGGGTCAGGAATCATCTTATTCTGATATAAATCATCCAACACATCAAATACTTGGAATAATTTCATACCAACTTCATTCAAACTTATCTTAGTATAGAAACCTTCATCTTCTAACAATCTAGTCATACTCAGTATATACTCCTTCTTATCCAGGACCACTACTGGTCCTCCCTTATCTGAAGGTCTAATGACAATGTTACTATCTTCCATTAAACCATTCAGTGCCTTCCTTTGCATATAAGTAAGATTATGCTTCACATTTTTGTAATCATTATTAATTCTCTTCTTCCTACTATCATAATATTCATGTAAATCATTTTCTACCAGATTATAAAAGGTTTCTAATAACGGATGCAAAGGGGGTATATACAAACTGTTGGGACGAAATCTATCTATCCCTTCCAACCTCTCAGTGTTACCCCCATAATCCATCTTTAACTGCACTTTCCTTAAGAACAGTTTAAGGTCTATTATTGAATCAGTTACATCACTATCTCTAGTTGGTATGAAGCTCAAACCTCTATCTAATACCTCTTCTTCATACTTTGTAAGTTCACGTTTGGATAGGTTAATCACTAGGGACCCCCTACCCTTTCCCACATCTTCTTGAGGGTAGGTCCTGTATGCTCCCCTCCTGAACCTTTCCTCTTGTTCCGTCCCCTGCTCTGAGACCTCCATCTCCCTAATTGGCCATTGCTGGCTATTGGGAAAGGGGCTGGTGTGTTCGTATCGTTCACAGACGTATTAGGGAATACCTGTGGGATGGAATTACCTCCATTACTTAATACCTTCCTTCTAACCACAGGTGCCTCATCATTCCTCACTTGATTTAACACTTCTGTTTGTGCAACATCGACAAACGAACTGGTACCACCATCAGATACACTATTGTCACCCCTAGGTGCCATATTCAACATATCAGTTTTATTGGGGTTGTTAAAAACAACCATATTCTTACTACAAGGATTCGCTACATCATTCCCTTTCAAATGCAAATTTGCCGTTTTACGTATGCCCTCATTAATAACATTAGTCATGTTAACAACATTCTCATTCATACAAACATTATTGACATCACTTACATTATTATTATTATTAGAACAATCCCTTCTACCCCTCGTATAACCATTAAAATTATTCGTACCACTTCGTACATCTGAGCGTATATCATTCACTCGAGGCCAAGTGAAGACTTGGCCACATTTAAAATCAGATAACTTTAAAACCTGTGTTGGTTACATCTCTGGTAATCATTTTAAGTAGAGTTGCTGCTACTGAGATTTGTCTGCATACATCAACTGGACATAAGCTGATTTAAGTATATTTCCTTCATTTTATTGTGGTTGTTATAACTTGGGGACTGATTTCTCAGATCTAGCTCTGTTGAAACTGTCTTGTGTGTGTGTCTGAAGCTCTGCACTAGTTGTTAAACTGCTCTGAAATTCCTTTAAGTGTTAATTAGCTTGGGGGTTTTCTGATAACTTTAAAACCTGTGTTGGTTACATCTCTGGTAATCATTTTAAGTAGAGTTGCTGCTACTGAGATTTGTCTGCATACATCAACTGGACATAAGCTGATTTAAGTATATTTCCTTCATTTTATTGTGGTTGTTATAACTTGGGGACTGATTTCTCAGATCTAGCTCTGTTGAAACTGTCTTGTGTGTGTGTCTGAAGCTCTGCACTAGTTGTTAAACTGCTCTGAAATTCCTTTAAGTGTTAATTAGCTTGGGGGTTTTCTGATAACTTTAAAACCTGTGTTGGTTACATCTCTGGTAATCATTTTAAGTAGAGTTGCTGCTACTGAGATTTGTCTGCATACATCAACTGGACATAAGCTGATTTAAGTATATTTCCTTCATTTTATTGTGGTTGTTATAACTTGGGGACTGATTTCTCAGATCTAGCTCTGTTGAAACTGTCTTGTGTGTGTGTCTGAAGCTCTGCACTAGTTGTTAAACTGCTCTGAAATTCCTTTAAGTGTTAATTAGCTTGGGGGTTTTCTGATAACTTTAAAACCTGTGTTGGTTACATCTCTGGTAATCATTTTAAGTAGAGTTGCTGCTACTGAGATTTGTCTGCATACATCAACTGGACATAAGCTGATTTAAGTATATTTCCTTCATTTTATTGTGGTTGTTATAACTTGGGGACTGATTTCTCAGATCTAGCTCTGTTGAAACTGTCTTGTGTGTGTGTCTGAAGCTCTGCACTAGTTGTTAAACTGCTCTGAAATTCCTTTAAGTGTTAATTAGCTTGGGGGTTTTCTGATAACTTTAAAACCTGTGTTGGTTACATCTCTGGTAATCATTTTAAGTAGAGTTGCTGCTACTGAGATTTGTCTGCATACATCAACTGGACATAAGCTGATTTAAGTATATTTCCTTCATTTTATTGTGGTTGTTATAACTTGGGGACTGATTTCTCAGATCTAGCTCTGTTGAAACTGTCTTCCCACCCTCCCTGTTCTTGGATGTAGTTTAAATTTGGTGGCTTTTGCAGTGCCCGCCCCACTGTAGATTTGATCTAGGACACTCCCCAGTCCCTTCTCTTTACCGCATTCTCTCTAATAAACCCTTTCTGCACTTGCTTTTAGTCCTTTTAATTTAATTACATTTTTTCATACTGTGTGTGGACTAATATTGCTACATACTCAAGTGTGCCAGCTTGCACTGCATGTGAATTGTTTTATAGCATTTACTGTCTGTTTTTTCCTTGTCGCTGTAAAAAAAAAAAAAAAAAAAAATTCTCTTGTTTTCCTGCCTTACTGAACTAGAGTAGTCCAGTTTCAGAGTTGCTGATCCCTGGGCTTTGTTTTTAGTTCCTGTTACTGATCCATTGCCTTATTAGGAAGGAGGGAAGTTTCTTTGCTTACCAGTGGGAGTGGGAAGCACTGAGCGCCTTTTGTCCGATTTGGTGAAGTTTCAGCCAGAAACTAGTAGTCCATTGGTCGTTTTGGGCCAGTTCTAGCTCCTTTCAGCCCCTGCTATAAAACACGCTAAACACGCGTTTTCCAGCTTGTACCAACTCAGCACAGATCCTCGTGGTGGCCTGCAGAGTGATCCAAGCAGCAGAGAGCTAAAAGAGTGACTTTCTACCAGATATAAGTATTTTTGTGGCTTTCCCACTGTTATTAAGCTAGCGACTGCATTTCGCCTGTTTTACTGCTACTTTAAGTGATTTCTGCATTTTACACTGTTTATTGCACTTTAAGTTACTAATTGTTGCAAATTGTTTCTGTAGGCTACACACTAAAGTGCTAGCCGATTTACAGCATTTATAGCATTTACTGTCTGTTTTTTCCTTGTCTCTGTAATAAAACAAAAAATCTCTTGTTTTCCGCCTTACTGAACTAGAGTAGTCCAGTTTCAGAGTTGCTGATCCCTGGGCTTTGTTTTTAGTTCCTGTTACTGATCCATTGCCTTATTAGGGAGGAAGGAAGTTTCTTTGCTTACCAGTGGGAGTGGGAAGCACTGAGCAGCCTTTCTGTCCGATTTGGTGAAGTTTCAGCCGGAAACTAGTAGTCCATTGGTCATTTTGGGCCAATTCCTAGCTCCTTTCAGCCCCCTGCTATAAAACACGCTAAACACGCTTTTTCCAGCTTGTACCAACTCAGCACAGATCCTCGTGGTGGCCTGCAGAGTGATCCAAGCAGCAGAGAGCTAAAAGAGTGACTTTCTACCAGATATAAGTATTTTTGTGGCTTTCCCACTGTTATTAAGCTAGCGACTGCATTTCGCCTGTTTTACTGCTACTTTAAGTGATTTCTGCATTTTACACTGTTTATTGCACTTTAAGTTACTAATTGTTGCAAATTGTTTCTGTAGGCTACACACTAAAGTGCGCTAGCCGATTTACAGCATTTATAGCATTTACTGTCTGTTTTTTCCTTGTCTCTGTAATAAAACAAATAAATCTCTTGTTTTCCCGCCTTACTGAACTAGAGTAGTCCAGTTTCAGAGTTGCTGATCCCTGGGCTTTGTTTTTAGTTCCTGTTACTGATCCATTGCCTTATTAGGGAGGAGGGAAGTTTCTTTGCTTACCAGTGGGAGTGGGAAGCACTGAGCAGCCTTTCTGTCTGATTTGGTGAAGTTTCAGCCGGAAACTAGTAGTCCATTGGTCGTTTTGGGCCAATTCCTAGCTCCTTTCAGCCCCCTGCTATAAAACACGCTAAACACGCGTTTTCCAGCTTGTACCAACTCAGCACAGATCCTCGTGGTGGCCTGCAGAGTGATCCAAGCAGCAGAGAGCTAAAAGAGTGACTTTCTACCAGATATAAGTATTTTTGTGGCTTTCCCACTGTTATTAAGCTAGCGACTGCATTTCGCCTGTTTTACTGCTACTTTAAGTGATTTCTGCATTTTACACTTTTTATTGCACTTTAAGTTACTAATTGTTGCAAATTGTTTCTGTAGGCTACACACTAAAGTGCGCTAGCCGATTTACAGCATTTATAGCATTTACTGTCTGTTTTTTTCCTTGTCTCTGTAATAAAACAAAAAAAAATCTCTTGTTTTCCTGCCTTACTGAACTAGAGTAGTCCAGTTTCAGAGTTGCTGATCCCTGGGCTTTGTTTTTAGTTCCTGTTACTGATTCATTGCCTTATTAGAGAGGAGGGAAGTTTCTTTGCTTACCAGTGGGAGTGGGAAGCACTGAGCAGCCTTTCTGTCCGATTTGGTGAAGTTTCAGCCAGAAACTAGTAGTCCATTGGTTGTTTTGGGCCAATTCCTAGCTCCTTTCAGCCCCCTGCTATAAAACACGCTAAACACGCATTTTCCAGCTTGTACCAACTCAGCACAGATCCTCGTGGTGGCCTGCAGAGTGATCCAAGCAGCAGAGAGCTAAAAGAGTGACTTTCTACCAGATATAAGTATTTTTTGTGGCTTTCCCACTGTTATTTAAGCTAGCAACTGCATTTCGCCTGTTTTATTGCTACTTTAAGTGATTTCTGCATTTTACACTGTTTATTGCACTTTAAGTTACTAATTGTTGCAAATTGTTTCTGTAGGCTACACACTAAAGTGCGCTAGCCGATTTACAGCAATTACTGTCTGTTTTTTTTCCTTGTCTCTGTAATAAAACAAAAAAATCTCTTGTTTTCCCGCCTTACTGAACTAGAGTAGTCCAGTTTCAGAGTTGCTGATCCCTGGGCTTTGTTTTTAGTTCCTGTTACTGATCCATTGCCTTATTAGGAAGGAGGGAAGTTTCTTTGCTTACCAGTGGGAGTGGGAAGCACTGAGCGGCCTTTTTGTCTGATTTGGTGAAGTTTCAGCCAGAAACTAGTAGTCCATTGGTCGTTTTGGGCCAATTCCTAGCTCCCTTCAGCCCCCTGCTATAAAACACGCTAAACGCTGCTGCGCGATTTAGCTGAGTTACCACTGTTGCACACAAGAGCAGCGGCGGTTAAACAAGGTTAAACTATTTGGGCCATCTAAATTCCACTCTTCCAATTTTCCCTTAAAACTACCTTCCTCGAGCTGTACTGCTGATCTAACCAGCATATCCTATAACTGAAAAGTTCATCTCTACTTGATTCCCAAGTAGACTATTCTCTATCTGTAAAGCCTAGCACTTACTCCTACAGTACTTGCACCTTGATAAAGCACTCTTATTATAGATAGTACCCCACCAGCCTAAAACCCACTTCCCGGAGTCCTTTGAAAGTCTCTATCTACTACTTCTAGTATGTCGAGGGATCAGTTGCTAGTGTCCTCTCCAGCTCAACTGGTGAACCTGGGAATATTGAGGCAATGTTACAACTGCCTCATGTACACAGACAATCCTCTCCTTCTCCCACAAAACACAAATACATGCGAGAGATGCAACTATACGGCCAAACTGGAGGCTGAGCTCTCTCAACATAGGACTGGCAAGACCAGACAGGAGGAGAAGGTAACCACACACAATACATACCCAGTCACACATGGTACCATCACAACTTCAAATCATACACATACTCACACAAAGACATACTCGGAGGCTCTGATCAAAAATTTACCAAAACAGCAGAGGCCACCAAAGCAGACACCCAAACAACTACCACCTCACGACCCAACACATGCAACACATAGACCACACAGTCAGAGTGTCAAACAGTCACAGCCCTTAAGGCCAAACAAAATGCCAGACACACTTGTCATTGGTGATTCCATAGTCAGACACACTGACGTCCCGCTCACCAGACTGAGTAAAGAGAAGGTCACAGTAAGCTGCCTGTCAGGCGCTAGAATCCGCCACATAACGCAAGCACTCAGGTCTCTCAACAGCAGGTACAAGTACGACTCAGTCATTGTCCACGCTGGTGTCAACGACCTGAGACGTACCTCCTTGGACTGCATGAAAAGGGACATCGAGGAGCTCTCTAATTATGTAGCCCAGGCAGGTATGACCCTGACCTTGAGCAGTATCCTACCTTCACCTAGAATGATGCCACAATACAGTGATAAGATGATCAGCTTTAATAATTGGCTTATATTCTGGTGTCATTCAAAGGGGATCCAATGTCTGTCTGCCTGGGATGACATGCTGGACAAGCCACGCTGCTTCGCAAGGGACGGCTTGCACCTGTCACCCTGGGCTTCCGGATATTGGCAAAGGCTCTTGCCACCCCATAGTGCCTTTTTAGGCAAGGCTCAAATTCTAAACCTACCACCCTAGAACACCAAAAGGAAAAAACTAAGGGTAATGCTGCTCAATGCCAGAAGTCTCAATCTCAAGATGCACGCACTCGAGGCCCTTCTCAATATGGAGAACATCGATGTCTGTGCTGTGACAGAAACCTGGTTCAAGGCTCCTGAGAGCACCCCAGCACTAACAGGTTTCACCTCATATCATGCGTTCCGGCCCCAAAATCCGGACAACACCAAGAAAGGAGGGTGACCATATTCATAAAGGACACCCACACCTCAAGGTTGGTGGCAACGCATGATGCATCGGAGACCATCCAGGTGCAATTAACCATAGGCAAGACTGCTCTGCAATTTGTAGCATGTTACAGGCCACCCTCTCAAACTCAGGAACCTCACATGGCCTTCCTGAAAACATTGGAGGGATAAATGTATCTCCAAACACCATCATACTAGGTGACTTTAACTACCCTAATATAGACTGGGAACACTACTCAAGCCCGAACACTCTAACCCAAAATTCCTGGAGTTCATAAACTCAAATGCCATGGAACAACTAGTCACCATCCCCACAAGAGGAGAAAACATACTTGATCTCATCATCACGAACATGGGATCAAAATGTTCAACACCGAAGTATACCCCTCACTGGTGAGATCAGATCATAAACTAATCTCGCTGGAGGTCCTCATCCGCCCCACCTGAAACAAAAAGACCACAGTGAAAAACTTCTCAAAAGCCGATTTCACACTTCTAAAAACTAGTGTGGTCTCCTTTAAGGCCCCTGAGCCAGTGGTAAACATTACTCAAACCGCTGAATCACTTACAAATGCCTTCTACCAGCACCTACAGGACTGCATGGATCAGGCAATCCCAAACAAAACTAAGACTCTCTGTACCAAAGGCAAGCGTCCAGTCTGGTGGACCCCAGCCATAAACAAGCTCTACAACAAATGGAGGAAGCTACTACAAGATAGAGCAAAATCCTTGAAAGGTAAGACACCTTTGATCATTATAAGTAAAAAACTAAGAGCTCTCATAAAATCATCCAAGGCAAATTTTGAGAGAAAAATCGCCAAGGACTCTAAAGAGAATCATAAGGCCTTCTTTAGCTATGTTAGAAACCTAGGAGGAAACTCCCAGATATGCTCAGAATTAGTTCAAAATGATGTGAAAATTACTGAACCTACACACATTGCCAACATACTGGCTGACAGGTTCAGTGCAAACTTCTCCCCTCCCCAAAAGGAGAGATATCTATTCCATTGGATTGTAGCCCCCAAACATCTCCAACGCCCAGGTGAGAACTGCCCTCACTAAGGCAAAAAACACAGCATTCATGGGACCGGATGGTGTCCCCGGCTGTGTGCTTCATGAACTCAATGAGGAATTAAACCCACAGTTAGGACAGCTGTTTAATCTTAGCCTCACCTCAGGATACGCACCCAAGGAGTGGCGACGGCGACTGTGGTCCCACTTCATAAGGGCGGTGCCTCCACAGACCCTGGAAATTACCGCCCCATTAGCTTGACAAGCCTTATCTGCAAAGCCATGGAGAGGATCATAATGGAACTCATAAATAAAGACATAGGGAACTTGCAGACTTTGGATCCAACTCAGTTTGGCTTTGTCAAAGGCAGATCCTGCCTCTTAAACTTGGTTGACTTTTTCGAGACAGTCACCAAGGCCATTGATGAGGGAAAGGCAGTCCATACAGCCTACCTCGACCTGGCAAAGGCCTTCGACACAATACCCCACTCAGGTATCATCGAAAAACTCATCAGCTTGAATGTAAACCCATACATCACAAGATGGGTTGCAAACTGGCTAAGTGACAGAACCCACAGGGTCAGAGTTGCTGGAGCCATGTCAGACTCAAAGCCTGTCACAAGTGGTGTCCCACAGGGCTCAGTCCTGGGTCCACTCTTGTTCGGCATCTACTTTTCTGAAGTACAAGCAAACACAGGAGGGTTATGGCTGACAAAGTTTGCAGATGACTGCAAACTGGGCCATAGTCGAAAACACATCTGACACAGATATCCTCCAGAAGGGCCTCACAGAAATGGATAACTGGTGCCAGAGCCATGGCCTGAAGTTAAACGCCAAAAATGCATAGTCATACCCTTTGGGAAAAACAAGGCTACCCCTAGCTACCATATAGGTGGCAATCCACTGAGCACAGAAAAAGTCATCAGAGATCTGGGGACCCAGGTTGACAGTAGCCTTCGCTTGACACTCATGTTGCTAAAGTAGTTAGGAAAACCTTCTATATCACCCACCTGATCATGAAGGGATTCACATCTAGATCAAGGGAGGTCATCGTCCCCCTGTACTCATCACTTATTAGACCTATGATTGAGTACAATGCCCGCTCGAATGTATCTGACCAGACACCTGCTGCAGCTTGAAAGGCCCCAAAAGTTCCTCACCAAAAGGATAAAGGATCTCAAAAATATGTCTTATGCTGCCCGACTGAAAGAACTCCAGCTCTATTCAGTCTCATACCGCTTGCTCAGATTTGACCTGTGCCTGACATATAAGGCCATGTCAAACCCAGATTTGATGAATATGCTTCACCTCAAAAAATCTAGATCCCTCAGAACCACAAGGGCAGGAGACTTAAACCTTGACACGGTTATAAATAGAACGTGCTGGAGGGACAGATTCATCACCCAGAGACTCCCTATGCTGTGGAACAAAATCCCGGTACATGTGAGGCAGAGCACCTCTCTGGTCTTGTTCAAGAGGAATCTTGACCAATGGATGGGAGATTGCAGATATACCCCAGGGATTACTTCAGCGTCACTGCTTGACAGAGGCACAGCAAAATGATAGGCATAGTTTTTATTCAAACTAAAGGGGTGGCGAAAGCCACATAACTATGGGCTAGGCTTATAAATGCCCTTGGGCAGATAGCCTAGTATGAACCTATGAACCTATGAACCTATTAATGTCCCTTAAAAGCTTACTCCGCTTTTGCTCAAGTAAGCGTTTCTCAAATAACTTCACATTATCCAACAGCTTCTCTATGCCTTTTGAGGCATTCAAACCCTTATACTTCAGTAACACATTAGTATAATGTTCATTTACTTTCAGGCGCAGTTCTTGCTCTTCTTTCAAATGAAACTCATTCAAGAGTTTCATGTAATCAAAACTCAAGTTCAAATTGAGTTGCTGCCACCTCTGTAGCAGAGAAGGAAAAGTGTTACCTGAAGTTGGCATTTTGAATACGCGAAGTCCACGTGGGACTACGCGTTTCAAAATGCATGCTTCAAAATGCTGGCGTTGCAACTGCAACTTTTTCAACTTTATAAAGTCCAATTCTAAACGATTCAACTCTGCTCCAAGTTCCACAGCATCATCCAAGTCTTCCGACGCATCCGAAGATGGATCTGGTTCAAACGCCAGTAACAGATTCTCTTTCGGGTTCAGGCAGTCTTCAAACCTGGAAAAACTCCTCTCTAACACTTCCGGTCCATCTGGCCTGTAAGGCAGCTCCAGTTCAATACTCGCTTCTGGCACAGCCATCTCCCTCTGGTGGTACAACGATAGAATAACAACAAAACAACCAATCCAAACAACCAAAGGGATTAACTTCACTGCAACTCGAAATAAGATTATTAAACCAGAAGTCCACATGCAAGTGAAGTGAATGACTGTGAAAATGAATCAATAGCTGTCTCCAATTCAAATAATAGCACCAACACAGCGATTCCAATTTAAAAATTTAATGAATGCTAGCACAGTCAGTAAGCGCTTTCACCTCAACGGCTTTATCAAACTACAAAGTGCATAGTCAGTAAAAACATTTAAATACAGCTAAAACAAACCCAATAGGTTAAAATTAAAACAGATGGAAATGACATAATTAAATGAGAGCATACATTCCCTAAATTAACCCTTAGTAGTAAACACATACTAAGGTCTATATAACCTCTTTCTCTTAAGGGCAGGCTTCACTTGTACCTTGTCATTAATACCAGGGTTTTTATCTGCCCTGAGTCTGATAATCCATTTCAGTTCACATTCTAAGAGACATGTATCTACATCCCCTCCCCTAAAATTTGTCTTTACTTGTTGCAAAACACTAAACACAAATTCATGCTCAGCTCCCATGATTTTAATGTGTTTCGCTAACGCATTGCTATCAGAACCTGTCCTAATTGCATATATATGCTCACGTATACATTCCCTGAGTTGCCTACAGGTCTTCCCAACGTACAACGCTGTACAAGAAACGCAACGGGCCAAATAAACTAAATTAGTACTAATACAACTAGTATCTGTATTAAATACATACTCTACTTTCATGAGTGGGTGTTGGAAAACATTTCTGTCATCTATAAATCCACATTGATTACAGTTATTACAAGGGACGGTGTTACGTACTTCCCTCACCTTCGTATTCCTAATTAGGGGTCTGTTACACAGTTTACTCCTCAAATTTTGTTTGTTCTTATACGTAAACCGTGGGCCTTCACCTACCACCTTACCCAAGTTCTCATCTAAACCCAACACTTGCCAATGCTGTCTGATGATGCCAGTGATCTTATCTACATCCCTAGTGTAATAAATTGGCATCCTTATGATGTCCTGTCCTGATGAGCGGCAAGGGCTAACACCCTCATTTCTTTCTGAAAAATATGGTTTTGCTAAACCTTCTCTAATAGCATCCACTTCCAACATATGTTTCATAACTTCCTTAGCGTCATAGCCTCTCTCAATCAAGGGAATTTTAGGGAATGTATGCTCTCATTTAATGATGTCATTTCCATCTGTTTTAATTTTAACCTATTGGGTTTGTTTTAGCTGTATTTAAATGTTTTTACTGACTATGCACTTTGTAGTCTGATAAAGCCGTTGAGGTGATAGCGCTTACTGACTGTGCTAGCATTCATTAAATTTTTAAATTGGAATCGCTGTGTTGGTGCTATTATTTGAATTGGAGACAGCTATTGATTCATTTTCACAGTCATTCACTTCACTTGCATGTGGACTTCTGGTTTAATAATCTTATTTCGAGTTGCAGTGAAGTTAATCCCTTTGGTTGTTTGGATTGGTTGTTTTGTTGTTATTCTATCGTTGTACCACCAGAGGGAGATGGCTGTGCCAGAAGCGAGTATTGAACTGGAGCTGCCTTACAGGCCAGATGGACCGGAAGTGTTAGAGAGGAGTTTTTCCAGGTTTGAAGACTGCCTGAACCCGAAAGAGAATCTGTTACTGGCGTTTGAACCAGATCCATCTTCGGATGCGTCGGAAGACTTGGATGATGCTGTGGAACTTGGAGCAGAGTTGAATCATTTAGAATTGGACTTTATAAAGTTGAAAAAGTTGCAGTTGCAACGCCAGCATTTTGAAGCATGCATTTTGAAACGCGTAGTCCCACGTGGACTTCAGATTCAAAATCCCAACTTCAGGTAACACTTTTCCTTCTCTGCTACAGAGGTGGCAGCAACTCAATTTGAACTTGAATTTTGATTACATGAAACTCTTGAATGAGTTTCATTTGAAAGAAGAGCAAGAACTGCGCCTGAAAGTAAATGAACATTATAATAATGTGTTACTGAAGTATAAGGGTTTGAATGCCTCAAAAGACATAGAGAAGCTGTTGGATAATGTGAAGTTATTTGAGAAACGCTTACTTGAGCAAAAGCGGAGTAAGCTTTTAAGGGACATTAATGATTTTAAATGTGGCCAAGTCTTCACTTGGCCTCGAGTGAATGATATACCAGATGCAAGTGGTACTAATAATTTTAATGGTTATAATGAGGGTAGAAGGGATTGTTCTAATAATAATAATAATAATGTAAGTGATGTCAATAATGTTTGTATGAATGAGAATGTTGTTAACATGACTAATTTTATTAATGAGGGCATACTTAAAACGGCAAATTTGCATTTGAAAGGGAATGATGTAGCGAATCCTTGTAGTAAGAATATGGTTGTTTTTAACAACCCCAATAAAACTGATATGTTGAATATGGCACCTAGGGGTGACAATAGTGTATCTGATGGTGGTACCAGTTCGTTTGTCAATGTTGCACAAACAGAAGTGTTAAATCAAGTGAGGAATGATGAGGCACCTGTGGTTAGAAGGAAGGTATTAAGTAATGGAGGTAATTCCATCCCACAGGTATTCCCTAATACATCTGTGAACGATACGAACACACCAGCCCCTTTCCCAATAGCCAGCAATGGCCAATTAGGGAGACGGAGGTCTCAGAGCAGGGGACGGAACAAGAGGAAAGGTTCAGGAGGGGAGCATACAGGACCTACCCTCAAGAAGATGTGGGAAAGGGTAGGGGGTCCCTAGTGATTAACCTATCCAAACGTGAACTTACAAAGTATGAAGAAGAGGTATTAGATAGAGGTTTGAGCTTCATACCAACTAGAGATAGTGATGTAACTGATTCAATAATAGACCTTAAACTGTTCTTAAGGAAAGTGCAGTTAAAGATGGATTATGGGGGTAACACTGAGAGGTTGGAAGGGATAGATAGGTTTTGTCCCAACAGTTTGTATATACCCCCTTTGCATCCGTTATTAGAAACCTTTTATAAGCTGGTAGAAAATGATTTACATGAATATTATGATAGTAGGAAGAAGAGAATTAATAATGATTACAAAAATGTGAAGCATAATCTTACTTATATGCAAAGGAAGGCACTGAATGGTTTAATGGAAGATAGTAACATTGTCATTAGACCTTCAGATAAGGGAGGACCAGTAGTGGTCCTGGATAAGAAGGAGTATATACTGAGTATGACTAGATTGTTAGAAGATGAAGGTTTCTATACTAAGATAAGTTTGAATGAAGTTGGTATGAAATTATTCCAAGTATTTGATGTGTTGGATGATTTATATCAGAATAAGATGATTCCTGACCCTTTGTTCAATTACTTGAAGGTCAAGAACCCTAAGATTCCAGAAATTAAAGGCCTTCCCAAGGTACATAAGTCAGTTATAAATCCACCTATGCGTCCAATTGTCGCAGGTCAGGGATGGTTTACTGAACCTTTTTCCATTCTAGTGGAGTATTTCCTGAGGCCTATGGTCGATAAGAATAAATATGTACTGAAGGATAGTAAGCAATTTTTGATAGAATTGTATGAATATACGAAGGAACTGTATGACCATGAGGAGTATATTCTAGTTACCCTGGATGTTGTCAGTCTCTTCACAGTTATTCCTAACACTGAAGGGATTATTAGGTGTCAGAGTTATTTGAGGAGGGTTGGTGAGTATGAAGATGCATTTATAGAAATACTGACTTTATTTTTGGAGATAGTGTTGGAGAATAATGTCTTCCTTTTTGGTGAAGAGTTGTATCTGCAGAAAGATGGCGTAGCTATGGGCACTGCATGTGCCAATAGCTACGCCAACTTAGTAATGGCAGAATGGGAAGAAGAGGTATTGTTTAAATTGGATTTGTTTGTGGAGAAAGTGGGGTACTACAGACGTTTTGTGGATGACCTTTTCTTCATATGGAAAGGTGATGAGGCATCTTTAACAATGTTTGTGGAGAAGGTTAATGAGGTTAGTGGTTATTTGCAATTTGTCTTGAATTATTCTAGGAATGAGCTTCCATTTTTAGATGTGAATATTATTAGGTTATCAAATGGACTTTTGAATACATCTATTTATAGGAAATCCTGTTTTAGGAATAGCCTGCTACACAGGTGTTCAATGCATCCGCCATGTATTTGTTAACATCATGAGAGGTCAGACTATGAGGGCCTCTAGATTGAATCCCAGCCCTATAGGATATGATTTAGAAGTACGAAGTCTTAAGAATAGGTTGATTGAGAGAGGCTATGACGCTAAGGAAGTTATGAAACATATGTTGGAAGTGGATGCTATTAGAGAAGGTTTAGCAAAACCATATTTTTCAGAAAGAAATGAGGGTGTTAGCCCTTGCCGCTCATCAGGACAGGACATCATAAGGATGCCAATTTATTACACTAGGGATGTAGATAAGATCACTGGCATCATCAGACAGCATTGGCAAGTGTTGGGTTTAGATGAGAACTTGGGTAAGGTGGTAGGTGAAGGCCCATGGTTTACGTATAAGAACAAACAAAATTTGAGGAGTAAACTGTGTAACAGACCCCTAATTAGGAATACAAAAGTGAGGGAAGTACGTAACACCGTCCCTTGTAATAACTGTAATCAATGTGGATTTATAGATGACAGAAATGTTTTCCAACACCCACTCATGAAAGTAGAGTATGTATTTAATACAGATACTAGTTGTATTAGTACTAATTTAGTTTATTTGGCCCGTTGCGTTTCTTGTACAGCGTTCTACGTTGGGAAGACCTGTAGGCAACTCAGGGAACGTATACGTGAGCATATATATGCAATTAGGACAGGATCTGATAGCAATGCATTAGCGAAACACATTAAAATCATGGGAGCTGAGCATGAATTTGTGTTTAGTGTTTTGCAACAAGTAAAGACAAATTTTAGGGGAGGGGATGTAGATACATGTCTCTTAGAATGCGAACTGAAATGGATTATCAGACTCAGGGCAGATAAAAACCTTGGTATTAATGACAAGGTACAAGTGAAGCCTGCCCTTAAGAGAAAGAGGTTATATAGACCTTAGTATGTGTTTACTACTAAGGGTTAATTTAGGGAATGTATGCTCTCATTTAATGATGTCATTTCCATCTGTTTTAATTTTAACCTATTGGGTTTGTTTTAGCTGTATTTAAATGTTTTTACTGACTATGCACTTTGTAGTTTGATAAAGCCGTTGAGGTGAAAGCGCTTACTGACTGTGCTAGCATTCATTAAATTTTTAAATTGGAATCGCTGTGTTGGTGCTATTATTTGAATTGGAGACGGCTATTGATTCATTTTCACAGTCATTCACTTCACTTGCATGTGGACTTCTGGTTTAATAATCTTATTTCGAGTTGCAGTGAAGTTAATCCCTTTGGTTGTTTGGATTGGTTGTTTTGATGTATTGTATAGCCTTCAATTCAGCTCTTCGGTATTGCATTTCATCTGAGTTCTGTAGCAAATTCCTGTCAAGTGAAAAGTGAATGATTATCAGCTGAGCTGTCAGCTACTGATGTGTAAATTGCTGGCTGTATTGTCTTTGTTGGTACTGGCTTCAGTGTCTCACAAGATTTGTAAGAACTAGCTCTGGTGACAAAGATGTGTGACTTCTTTCTGCTGCTAAGCCTAACATGGCTCCTGTTATGTACATAGTCAATCACTGGGTTCAGACTCTGTGAACACAGGCATGCAGCACCAATACGTAATACAGCTCTATAAACCAATCCTCTTTGCTTGCCATCTGCATTTTCATATTCTGTGTAGCTTATTTGCATGGTAGTTTTACATTAACATATCATTATGACGTCATATGCATGTGCTGTATATCATGCAATTTCAACCATGAAGCTCTTGCTCAGCTAGCCTCTATGGATCATCCACACTCTTTTTATGGAGATACCACCCTTACTGTTTTATGCTGTGCATTATACTGACCCTCTATGAATCCTAACAAGTGATCATAAGCATTTATCACAATAGATCACACACTGAGAAAATGTATTAGTTAAACATAGAATACGTCTCCAAATCATTGTCTGTGGACACTGTGCCCATAAGAGTGAACACAATGTTATTTTATAAAACTGCAGTATATATTTTAAGAATGTCATCACTTGTGTAAATAAGAGCAATTGACTCTGTTAAACTGGAAAAAAAACACCAGAAAGCTAGGAAACAGTACGATCAATAAACAACAACAATAATAAAAAGTATCCAAAATAAAAGTTACTTGGACTGCCAAATAAAATTGTTTAATTGCTGTTGCAACTGTTTTCTAATAAAACAAACAATATTGTTTTGATGACTGGCATTGTTCACTGTTATATGAGCAGAAATTTAAGCAAGAACACTGGCAAATCACCTGACGTGTGTATATTTTGATAGCAGTGAAATATTTGCAAGATTTATCTTCCAGTGTAAGTTATAGTTACCACCATAAATGTTTAAACGATTTCAGAGCAAGAATGACCTCTGGGCCAAAAGTCACTGTGCAGGAATAGCAGAGAGTTACTGGTCTATGAGTTATTATAAAGCATACATTCTTATCACTGAAGGCAATATTCCTTCATCTCACTGCATTCCCATAAGTTCAACAAAAGGGAAACAGCTGGAAAGAGGAGAGTCGAAATTTATTTAGAGGAAAAAATATTTCAGAGCAACATTTATTGTACTATATTTTGGCTGAATTCCAGTTTGACTAAACTCTTATAGGTAGGTAAATAGCAAAAACTATGATGGTGATATATTCTGTCATATCTAAGACACGTTTCATCTAATCACAAAATATCCCAAAATTTTATCTAAAACACATTTCATTTCAGACACATTTAATCGAATCACATTTAATCTAAAATTTCACATATATAAATATACTAACTCAATGGTCATATAACCATAGAGAAAAAATTAAAAAACAACACAGAAAGTGAATAACTGCTGATATACAGACCTTTGGATGGGCATTCGTAAGGTACAAATGGTGCACTAGATTAATTTGCCTTGTAATTCCTACTATCCAAATACCCTAAGCCACGTCAGCATTAATTCTCTAGAGCCAGCTACACTTCCTATTCTGTAATTACATTAAACTTGTTTCAGAGTAAATTAATTTTTTGATATTTTCAGTTTAGACATAATGAGTTTTAGAAGAAACATCACGTATGCATAAACATTGCATTATTGATCAACCTTAGCCTTGATAAAGTATAGGTCCCTCTTGTATTCTCAATGCTACCAGCACAGTCCTGTCAAATTAACCCATTCCCTTCTGTAACAAAACATACAGTAAGAGCCTGCTATCATGGATGGGCAGTTTCTTAATATCTCTCATGCCAATCTTCTCTCTGGCCAGCCTGATAGATATGGGCATCCTGAGACAATGTAGTAATTGTCTTATGTATACTGACAACCACTTACTCCTGAAACAAACAGATACTCTATGTGTGAGATGTAGTTACACTCTGAAATTGGAGACAAGACTCTCACATAAGGACAAATTGAATGCCAAATAGGTTGTCAGTACACACACACACACTTCCCACACTACATAAGAAAATGACACATAAACCCACATATGCAGGGGGTACTCACTAGTAACTTACCAAAAGATCAGAGGCCTCCCAAAAGGAAACCACTTACACACATTATAATGCAAAAAACAACCACAACACATAATAACAAACACACCAGTATCTCAATAAATAACCCCATAAGGCATAACACCACAAAACCTAATATATTTGTCACAGATGACTTAACTGTGAGACACACAGATGTCCCCCTCACCAGGCTGGATAAGGAGCAAGTTACAATTAGCTGCCTGTCAGGTGCCAGGATCTGTGAAGTCACTCAAACACTCAAGTCACTCAACAACAAGTACTGGTATGACTCTGTCATTGTCCACGTGGGGGTGAATGATTTGAGATGTACCTCACTGGACTATATGAAGAGAGACATGACTGAGCTCTCAAATTATGTGTCCAAGGGCATCCGCAAGTAGGTGCAGGGGGGTTCAATTGCACCCCCCTGGAACCGTCTGGCCGAGAAATTAATTTTATTTTAATTTAAAAAAAAAAGTTATTTTTTTTTAAAGGGCATTCCTCTTTAAGAACTCCCTTTGCATCCCGTCCAGTCACACAGACGTTAGGCGCCAGAACCATAGAGCAAGGGGGAGGGAGCGCCCCCTCACTTTTACAGCTGTAAGACCTATAGGCAGACCCATGCGTGCATTGCATGTTAACATTAAATTCAATCACAAAGTGCAGGAAATGGATTCCACATCATGCCTGCTGCCAGAGTCCCCCCCACCCAAGGCTTCATTTATGTGCTAGAAGGAAGCTCCATTTGTTACAAGCTGAGAGGTCTGTTTTACTGTATATACTGAGAGGTCCGTTTTACTTTTCATGCTGAGAAGTCCATTTTACTTTGTATGCTGAGGTCCATTTTACTTTGTATGCTGAGTTCCATTTTACTTTTTATGCTGAGGTCCATTTTACTTTTTATGCTGAGGTCCGTTTTACATTTTCTGCTGAGGTCTGTTTTACTTTGTATGCTGAGGTCCATTTCACTTTTTATGCTGAGGTCTGTTTTACTTTTTATGCTGAGGTCCATTTTACTTTTTATTGTGTGTGCGTACCTATGTGTGTTGGGATGCCTTTTATCTGTGGTGGAAGACATTTCCATACTTTGGGAGCTCGAAAAGAGAAGCTGTTTTCTGCAAAAAGTATAGATTATTTTAAGGGGTTTGAAGGTTGTGAGTGCTTGGGGAGTTGTTAGAAAGATATACCTATTATCACCTGTTATTCTTGCAGCAAAGAAGGTGAAAGTGTTCAGACTGAGTAGTTTGTTGACTAGTGTTCCCACTACAAATGTGACCCTTTGTCTGATAAGGAGCAACTTAGCCTTGTTAGGTCAAACCAGTAATGTTCTCTTTGAAGTGATAGGGTAGTAAATCTGCATGAGGCTGTTTATTTTGCCTACATTCTAAAATTCTAAATGTGGGAGAAGAACTCCTATGCCAGTAGCTGCTCTACCTTCAACAGAAAGGGGGGAGGGGGTGGCTGAATGGTTAACTGAAAAGCAGCATTTTTGGAGCTCCATAGATTAGTACTAAATTCAGGAAATTAAATTAACTATTACTAACAAAACTACCACAAATATTTAGTTAATAGTCTAAAGCAACTAAATACAAATGTTGGTGGATTTCTAAAATAAATTTCCTGTCAAATTACTTAGAAGTCTATACACAGCATCTGAAGAGATTAGCAACCTAAAAAATTATCATGCTGACTTGACACTAAAAAAGGAACTACAACTGGTGACTACCACATTAAAGAATTATCAACAAAAATGGATGATTTTAAGATTAATCTACAGAACCTAGAAGAGAACTCACAGAAGCAAACAGAAGTCTTCAAAGAAATACTTCAGCAACACCAGTCAAAGTTAACAAACATTGAAACTTCTTTGACTGACATTGATCAAAGGCTTAAAGAGGAGGAAACACAAACAGAGTTTCTCTTGAAGCAAAATACTTAGTTATCTAAAAATTAGATGATCTTGAAAATAGAGAGAGAAGGTCAAACATCAGGATTTTTGGTTTACCTGAGAAAACAGAAGGAGGAGACACTATATCTTTCCTAAACTCTTGGATACCAGAGGTTCTAAATCTTAAAGAAGGTTTTTCCTTTGGAATAGAAAGGGCCCATTGTGCTCTGGGGAATAAAACTTCAGCAACAACTTCATCAACATCCATCATACCACCACCAAGATCAATTATAGTAAAATTCTTATCTTTTATGGACAAAGAACTGGTCTTAAAAACAGCTTGGAGGAAAAGTCCTATAAAATATAACCAGAACACAATAAGATTTGACAATGACTACTCCACTAAAGTACTGGAACAGAGAAAAAATGTATGGCCTCTAATAAAAACTCTAAAACAGAATAATATTAAAGCTCAAATAGCCTTTCCTGCAAAAATTAAAATAATGCACCTAAGTGAGATGAGAACCTTCAATACTCTGGAAGAAGCCTTGCATTTAATTCAAAACAATAACATTATAACCATTTCTGAAGATATGTAATGGGCATCCCCATCCCTGAAGAGAACCACTGACAAAAATGGCTGGACTGATGTAAAAAAAAAAAGAAACAGAAAACTGAATCCAAAGTACCAACTTCTATAAAATCGTCAGCTGCAACCTAACTATTAAAAACATCTAAATGGTCTCACTATGTATTAATACCTTTAATCTCATGCAGTTATTCACAACACACACATATATATATATATATATATACAAGAAAATGTATGTTTCCTATAACTATTTATACATGTCTTATCATCCTATTAAGTTTCTATTCTTCTCTTTGTTTTAATAAATAAATGTTAAAAATTTCTACAACTTAATATAGCTAGTTATTTAATCTAGTAATATCAAAGTTAAAATATTATGTTTTATAACTATGTTTTTCAGCCTACTAGTGTTATGTCTATTATTTAATTAATTAATTTTTCTTTTATTAAAATGCTTATTGTTATTTTCAGTCCGAGTCTCATACAGTAGCACTTATAGCCTTTTTAGACTATATTAACGAAATGTTCCTCGTAGCTATGAAACTTCCCATTTTTAAATGGAGAAATGCTATTGAGATCTGTCAGTTAAAATTAAAGTAACAAGAAGGTATTTCCTCATTGCTGATGTGAATGAGGATGTTAAGAAAGAGACTTGTTTCGAGTTGAGATTATTGCATGTAGTAAATTGTCTATAATATAAATCTGGAGTTTACCTTGCTTATCATTTAGTAATGGTAGAGTAAATATATATATATATATATGCTTTATCTGATTGGCTTTGATTGTTCCAAACTGGTGTGTGGTTGTCAGTCTAGGTGCGTATAAAACAGTTATTTTTTTTTCTCTATTTTTGTTTTTACATTTTAAATATGCCAACTAAATTTCATTCCATGTTAAAATGTTAGATCGATTAGTAACTAATATATTGTGATCAGGAACAGTATAGAATTATTTGAATTAAGCGAAAATGAATGTTCTGCCTTTGGACGATGCATTAGAGTAATGTATGGAAGAGGTGATCTAACAAACTGCAAATACACACAGACTACACATTAATTTATATTCAATACAGTATTAAAACATCTACTTCCTTCCCTGGCATAAATGACAGTTATTTCATACCTATTTATTTTGACCTTTGTTATACTGCCCACAGCCTTTTGCATAATATATACATCGCAGTAATTGATAATTACCTGGGGTCTTCGCAATGGCCTTAAACAATGTGTATGCTTCTGGAGAGCATTGTCGTAATCATCGCTGTTGGTATTATGGTGAAAAACATTTTTTTTTTGCTTCTTGCCTCAGATGCACTGACGAAGAAAGGTTGTACACCAGAGTTATGCCCTATTTGAAATCTTGTCTGGTCTGTCATTGTGTGCTTGCTGCAAGGACTGTGACTATTGTTGCAGCTAGAGGAAAAAATTGTTAATGAAAGTAGGGTTTGGGTTTCTTAGATGGCTGCGTTACTGAAATAGTTGTTACTTGGAATGGCTTGGTGATTGTTCCTATTTCGGGACGTTGGCTGACAGTGGATTGATTTTTCTGGGCAGGGTTTGTTGAAGTATCTGGCGATCTCTACTTGTCGAGGATAATTGGTGGGAATTTCTCTGTGGAATAGAGGCCGGGATCTGTTGTAATTCTGGTGATGTACTGCTTTATCTTCTGAATTGATAATGAATGGCACAGTTTTTGTTGGTTGTAGTTGCAGATTATGTGGAACTGATGTACAGTTGTGTCGGGGCAGATTGGAGAAGCACTGTCAGTTGAGTGAATTGGTGTTGTTTGAGGTCAGACAGTATGCAGATAGTGGGGTTAAAGGTGCAATTGACATGATGTGAGCTGACACTGGTGTCTTTGGGTCAGGGGTGGTGTGCTCCTTGCGAGGGAGAGTGTCAGTGTTTTGAGCCGTTTTTTTTTTTTTTTTTTGCCGTTTTCACGGCAGTTGTTTGAGCGGGAAATAAGTGCTTGCGAAGTTTTATAAAAGTCTATTTAGACTGCAGTTTGCATGAGCTAGGGAAAAAGTTTTCTCCTATCTTTACAATTGCAGAGTAGTTTAATGTTGTTATAACAAGTTGATAAGGTTTTGATTAGCTGTTGGTATACTCGTACCCTACAGAAGCACGTTCACAACACACTTTAGGAAACAAGCTAGATTTCCCTTATCTAGTTACACCCCGTACAAGAAAATATAAAATTAAATCTGATTGTTGTTTGAACCATATTTTAACAAAACCATTATTAAAGTAAACCAAGCAACTAAAATGATATAAGTACCTGATCAACACATTCATAGAAACTACTATGTTTTACACCACTTAGATAATTTAAACACATGCATTTTTTTTGACTGCCTTTCTAAAGCATTACTATAACTATAAGCTGAAATATAATAAGATTAAGCCTATATTCAGATTATAAGGTAATTATACAGTCTCTTTTAAATCTGATGAACAGTTCTTGAAAGCATATGTTTATATATTATAAAATGTGATATTCTTTTTTAATTTATGTTATTGCTTGCAAGCCTTGTGATTAAGGATTAAAGTGTCTGTGTGTTTAAACAAGTGAATTCATATTCAATATAGAAAGTTATGTTGATGCAATGAGCTGAATAAGTTAATAATTAGTATAATTCAACTGCATTTGTTTTCTATGTTTAGATGGTAATGCTATAGTAGTTAATTCATATTAAACAATGCCTTATACAACCAAATGTTTTTAAATCACAATAATAGTTGTTTGTTAGACTTCTTAATTATTTACAGTATATATGGAGCACAAAAGAATGGGAAAAGGAAGTTAGAGTGATAGTTCAACAGATGTTTCAATCTGTTGGACTAGGAATGTATTTCATTCCATGGTGGGTAGGGATTAATGAGCTAACTACTTTAACTTTAGTATTTATTTTAGTTTTTAAATTGTTCATTATTTTTACCGAGCCTGACGTATACTTATTGAGTACCTTAGTGATAACATGCTTCACTGAGAAAATTGATTATGTACTAATCAATAATACTTTATTTTTAAGGAGGGGATGATTTCAGGTAAAGTCAATGACACCTTTAAATATTTCCTCAAAATAATTCGATATGGACCTTTTTATATTATTGTTAAACATTAATGGTCTAAATAGTCCAAATACAAGATTTAACTTACTAAGATATCTAAACTTATATAGATCACAAATATTTTTTTTACAGGAAACACATTTCAAGAGCAATGATAATTTCACATGGAACCCAAGTGAGTTCAAGACATTAGCATGTTCCAATTTTAAAACAAAGAAGAGGGGAGGCAATAATTCTATGGAGAAACAATTTATTAAATCCTGAAATAATACATACATATACAGACAATGAGGGCCTTATAGCTATAGTCATTCTGAAGTTTAGTAACAGGTTGTGGACACTAGTAAACCTATATTGGTTTCCGGGTATTGGGATGGGGACAGTCAAAAAGCATTTAGATCAAATTACAAGCCTATTTAAAGGTAATTTAATAATAGGGGGGACTTTAATTGTATTACAGATATGTCTGAAACTACTTATAACAAATCTCCATGTCTAATAGCTACTGCAAAATTACTAAAAAAATGTACCAAATCCTTAAAATTAAAAGATACCTTTAACTTTATAGATAGTAATTCCTTGGTATTCTCCCATCAAGATTATAGATATGGTACCCAAACCAGAATTGATAAGATATATATTTCCCAGGATCTTCAAACAAAAATTACTTCCTTTACAATAATTACTTGCCCCCTCTCAGATCATAATTCTCTAGTTCTAAAAGTGCAAATAAATATTAAATCACTAGTTTTTCTTACTAGAATTCCTTCATATATTACAAAAATTAAAGAATTTAAGCAATGGTTAGTGAATTAACTCAATTTCTTTGTAGATGTAAACTACAATTTGGAAGCAAATATAGTAATGGTATGGGATTCATTAAAAGCCTATATCTATGGAAAAACAAATGATTTTTATAAAAATAAAAGCAAGGAATGGGAATCAGAACTTCAAGAACTACAAAGGAAGCTCACATTATTTAAATCTAAAAAAATCTCCTAATTTATTAGAGAATAATAAGACAATAGAAAACTTAAATAAAAGATATATTGAAATCTTAAATCACAAAACTAATTTAGCCATGGAGATGTTAAAAATCCATGGAGATGTTAAAAATAAATTCTTATCCCACCTCTCCAAAACACTTACATAACTTATCTGTTAAAGTTAAAATGCAATCTAAAGCTAATACTATTGTTAATATACTACATGAAGAAAAAGGTAAGAAAGTTTCGGAAATAGGAGATCTTCTAGGTGCTTTCAAGCGCCAATTCAAAAATCATTTAAAAATAACAATAATTTGCCAGAACATCCCCTTTTAGAAAATGTGTTTTCAAATATTAAACCAATCCCTGAAAGTTTACAAAATGAATTACAAAAATCCATTACACACAAAAAGTCATAGATACAATCAAAGAAAGTAAAACTAGTAAATCTCTCAGAATGAATGGCTTAATCACAGAAATTTACAAACTTTTCCCCAAAAATATAACCTCATTACTACATAAAACATTTATTGAAATTCAAACTCATGCATTAATTCCTCCTTCATTGAGATACTCCTTAATCATACCCATTTTAAAAGAAAATAAGGATAATAGTCAATGCAGCTCATATAGGCCAATTTCATTATTAAATAATGATTATAAAATATTTATGTCTATATTGGTTAAAAAAATAAAAAATCATATGAATAAAATTATCAATTATGACCAAACTGGGTTTATTCAAAATAGACATCCACATGATAACATTAAAAGAATATTGGCATTAATTGATTATTTAAACAAATAAAATATAGAAACCTTAATAACTGGACTAGATATTGAGAAAGCTTTCGATTCCTTGAACTGGGATTATTTAATTAAAATCTTAGAAGCTTATAAATTTCCCATCTACTTCATTACATTTATTAAAAAGGTTTATGAAAACAATTTAACCTATGTTAAATTAGGACCCTTTACCTCAGAAGCTATACAAGTTATGAGAGGTACTAAACAAGGATGCCCTATGTCACCCATTTTATTTGCATTAGCTATAGAACTATTGGCAATATTAATACGAAACAATCCAAAGATAAAAGGAATAAATATATTTGGTCAATATAACTCCAAGATCATGCTCTTTGCTGATGACATACTTCTTACACTATTGAATTAAAAAAAAAAAAACATTAGATGAATTAGATAATCTGATAAAGAAATTTCATAAGATCTCAGGACTCTGATTTAGTAAACAAACGTCTAAATACTTATTATTAAATAAAAAAAAGGATTTTCAAATAGATAAGAATCATATCATAGGAGAACATGCCTCAACAATAAAATACTTAGGGATAGAGTTGTGTGAAAATATTCAAGATATATTGAATATTAATTTTAGAAGGATCATAGCTACAATAGACTCTCTAGTGGGTAAATATAATAAGTTATTTATAGTTTCTGAATATAGATTACAGTTAATTAAAATGATTCTTCTCCCTAAAATTTTGTATGTTGTACAAGCCACTTTGTTAATTCATGAGAAAACTCACCTTAAGAAAATAACATCAATATTGCTAAGATTTCTGTGGTTTCCTAAAATAAACAAAATTGCATATACCCATCATATCAGACAATTGGACCAGGGAGGAATACATTTCCCAGATATTGAATCTTATATAAGAGCAACTTTACTTAAAATTGTGGTTGAATGGATCAATCCAAATTATATGTCTAATTGGAAATTGTTACATACAACTATAGTAATAAATGAAAATAATTTATTTAAAAATTTTACTTTTCTAGACAAGGACAATATATTATGGTACTCACTGGCCTTAAATTATCAATACAATATAACTAAACTAACTAGGACAAATTTAATAAATCATTTATTTGACTATTTTAGGAGATTTATAAACATGAATATGGATTTAAAGCTTTGGTTTTTGACATTAATTCCCTTCAGCATTACTAAAAACGTTCCAGATAGAATTCATAGAGATATATTCCTCTTGGAAACAGAAAAATCTAATCTGTTGGTTACACTGTCTAAAAAATCAGCAAGCATGGGATTTACAATATATGATGTCAACTTACAAAGTGAATTATCATGAATGGTTAATGCTTCAGAATATATTGACGTACTCCAAGGATCTATGTAGGATAATAAATAATTCTTCTTTTTTAAATACACCAAATGTTATATCAAGACTGTTTGAAATTTTATATAATAATAAGAAATTGGAAAATGGTACTTCATATTTATATAATCTAATAAAAAATTACAAAACACAACCTAAACCAGCATATTGGCAATATATTATAAAAGGATATATGATTCAGTTAACCTCAGAAAATAAATCTAATTTACTTCTCTCAGTAAAATTAACTTCTTGTTCTCATTATTGGAGAATATTTACCTGGAAATTCCTTCATAGAGCCTTTTTAACCCCTGATAAAGTTTCAAAATCAATCCTTCTAATGATGGGTTATGCTGGAGATGTCAACAGTATAATAAAGCTGATTGGTCTCACATTTTCTACGATTTTATAAAAATTAAACCCTTTTGGGAAAGTATTAACAATTTCTTATGGCGATTTATACAGATAATTTTGTCATGACCAAGGCTTTGTTATTGCTGAATATAACTGATAATGCTTATTCTTCAAATAAGACTGACCTTCATTTACTTTGGACTATACTAGCTATAGCTAGGAAATGCATAACAAAGAGATGGAATTCTACCACAGCTCCTAGCAAAGAAGATTTCATATGTCTATTGAAGAGGACAGCCTTAATGGAAATAAAAAACAAAGAACTAAGACTGTTTCCTAGACCATTAACTAAAACCCCCTGGAAAAAAGTTCTAACTTTGATTGATACTTTGCAAATGGATCTAACCTCCTCATGAAGCAACTACTATTTAACTTTAATTAAACTATATATGTGTAATTTGTTATCACGCAAGTTTTAAAATGTCAGGCTAAATGTAAATTTGTATATAGTTAATGATTATCTAACTTGATTGTAAACCGTGATAAGTTTTCATTTTTTGTTTATGGCAAATTTAAAATAAAAATCATCTGAGTAAAAAAAAAAAAAAAAAAAAAGGCAGAAAGTGGGAAATCTTTTTGACCCATAACAGTACTTTATATACTTTGACTATATTTAATTGAATAAGGTGCTAGAAGTTCAGGCTTCAGCTGTGCATGCTAAAGTATCTTATTTTGGTCATATAAACAATTATTCTTGCAAAGCTATGAATTCTCCTTATAAATACTGAGATAAAGGCCAATGTACAACTTTAACATTATGAGTTTTATTATGATGACCATTAGAAATGCAAATTCTGTCAGTCCTTATCTGTGTGCCACAAGCAAATGAATAATGTATAAAAGTAAAGATTTTAGTTCTGAAAAGGTCACATCATCTTTAAGATTCAAATTAATTGCACAGTTTATTTATTTTGCAATTTGATAACCAGGTGGATGAACTGGTCTACTGACCTTTCCAGTGAAGACACAGGTAGTAAAGGACAATGACAAAAAAACAAACAATAAATAGCAATGCAAACAGGCATAACTAATTTTTTGTTGTATAAATATGTCAAAGCTTTAGTAGTTGTTGAAATTCAGAGTCACATTAGCAATGGCATCATCCTTATCAAAATAAAATTAAAACTTACTTCATAATGAAACATTCTTCCATGTTATTTAATGCAATTTAAATAAATTATCAAAATTTACTCGAAACTATAGGAACTGATAATTCTTTTGCAGTATTCTAAAACAATCTTAGCATACTTAACCTTTAATTTTTTTTTTTTAAATAATCATCAGTATAACAATAGATTTCTTCCACAATATAACTGAATTTCTCATTTGTTCCTTAAGAGAAGAGCAAGCACTAAATTTCATAACTTTTAATATCTGTGGATGTTGTCTTGTTTCCTGAAGAATTAAAAAAACTGCTTTGTTTAATTCCAGATATATAAATAAAATGCTTTCTTACTGCTACTTTTAATACAAGTGATATTCAGGAGAACAATATAAGGTTGCTCACATATTCTTGAAACAATATCTAAATAAAAACTATATGTACTTCTGGACAAAGATGTGATTACATAATAAACTATGTAAAAGATTACTAAAATGAGAACAGTAAAAATCTTATTTAAAACATGTAACAAAAAGTCATATCTAAGCACACTACTTATTTTAATACCAAGCAAATGTAAAATGAAAAAATCTAACTACAAATTTCAAGTCATATTTACAACTTACCAGGGAAAGCCAGGTTCATAGGTTCATAGGTTCATAGGTTTATACTAGGCTATCTGCCCTAAGGCATTTATAAGCCTAGCCCAAATTTTTGTGGCTTACGCCACCCCTTATATGAAAAAATACTGTGCCCATTAGTTTGTTGTGCCTCTGTCCAGCAGTGACACAGAGATGATTCCCGGGGTAAACCTACGATCTCCCATCCACAGGTCTAGATTTCTCTTGAACAGAGTCAGCGAGGTGCTCTGCCTCACATGGACCGGGATTTTATTCCACAGGTTCCTAGCCTGGTTAAAGTTACGTATTCATATTACACTCCAAAAATGTTAAACCAATAACTAACGCAGTAATCTCAACTCCACCTGAATTGCTCTTGCAGTAACAAGATTACATAATCCTACCTAACCCTAATTAAGGTACATTATATTAAAATACATTATACCATATTTTATTTCCGTTTCAGATTTAAACTTATGTAATCACTTCTAGGTCTGTCTCTCTTCACCTTATCTATTTACCTCATTACTATTAAATCACTATTAATGCAGTTATTAGAATAGCAGACTGTTAGTACAGACAGAGATACAGTAAATAGTGTGGATTGGAGAGTTTATAAGCATATGCAAGCCAACTCACAAATCCCTCACTTAGTTCTTAGTTCATATCTTTTCTTCAGAATTCCTCCTTTTATTCTTGGCAGTTTAGTATTTCCTGCTGTAACTTCATTAATGCTGGCAATTAGAACACTCCAATCCTTCCTTGGCAAGGATATTTTATTTTAAATTATACAGTGACTGGCCATTAACATTCAAAAACATGCACGCTGATTCGGAAGCGTAACTAGATCACCCCACTGAAAAATCCAGCATATATCAATACAAAAAAAGTCTGGTTGGCCAGGCTTTCTTCTATTAATATATATGCTACACTGCAGTCCTGTGAATGTCCTCCTTTGAACGAATTACCTAGTAACTATGAACCTATCAGTTTGCCATCCATTCCCTATTGCAATATTACTAGCTTATCACTTTTTAATGTAACATAGGCAATTTATTCTTCAAGGGCAACGGCCACTTTATTTGTAGATGAAACAATGAAATATAAAGTTGTTTCTAAGCAGCAACCTCTTCATTAGAGATTCCTTTAATGTGGAATTATTTAGATGACTGACTTCTGCAGAAATTCAGCATATTTACTGATATTGGTGGATTGTAATGTCAGAAGTTTAAGTGGCCTTTTATGGTTGAAACTTTCTGAAATGGGTAGTTCTGTCATTGGTTTATGCATTTTGTTTCATTGCTTACTAGAAGACTGTTCAAAACTACAAATTTAAAACACAGACCAACAACTGGTGCTGAATTATAACTGCACAAATATATATTTGTCCTGTGTGTCATCAAGAACGTACTTTGTCAGAAGCAGGTGCAGTGATTCTAACAATGTTCTAAGTTCATGAGAGAAATATTTATAATCTGCTCCTATTTATTTTAGGATTTGTCCAGATTTATTGCACTAAGAGGTTGAGGTGTGTGTGAGAGAGAGTGAAATGCCCTAGTTAGAATTAGTAGGTGGAATTTATTTTCAAGTGCATTTTCAAAGAATTGTGAGCTTCAAGGGAAGAGGTTTACTGCTGCTCATCCTAAGCCTGCTTAAAACGTGCAACTGTTTTGTTTAGCAAATGGCATCACTATTGTGGTATATAATTTTAAAGCAGCACAGCAGGTAGCATACTTGCATCTTGATACAGAGGGCTATAGGTTCAATTCCCAGAGCATGTAGATGTGTATTTTAAGGGGGTGGAGTGCTGCAGTCCTGAGTATGTCTTTCTTTGGATGAGATGCCTAATAACTATGAACTTGTTTTTCAGCTTGCCATCCATTCCCTATTGCAATATACCAGCTTACCATTTTGGTAATATAACATAGGCAATTTAATCTTCAAGGGTAGCAGGCACTGAATTTGTAGATGAAACACTGAAATATAAAGTTGTTTTCTAGTAACAACCTCTTCGTTGGTTTCAGATCTATTTAATGTGGAATTATTCAGATGACTTTTACTTCTGCAGAGATTCTGCATATTGATTGATATTGGTGGACTGTATGCCAGAAGTTTGAGTGGCCCTTTATTATTGAAATGTTCTGATTTGGGCAGGTTGTCATTATTGGCTCATATGATTTGTTTCATCACTTAAAGGAAAAATGTTCAGAACTATAAATTTAAAACACACTCTAACAAGTGGTGCTATATTATTCAAGGGATATAATTCAGTTATTATATAGCATAATTAATACAGTCAGGAAGATGAATCAAAGAACATTTGCATGGTTCTAAAAATGTGTGCAAGGAGCCTATGATTTGAAAACAGCCCAAAGGTAAACTTACCCTGCCACTGGCCAGAGGCATTTTCTTTGAATGTGGGTTTCAATGCTGTTTCAGTGAATGTGGGTTTCAAAGGTAGAGAGATTTTAATGCTAAGTCTGTTTTCATTGTAAGACTATTGCTTTGTTTAGGTTTAGTAAATGTCTATCAGTGCCCGTGCTATAAAATTTGAAATAAAAGTTGTAAATGAAATCAAAATATCTGTAATCATTGTAGAAGTAAAGCATAAAACAATATGCACACTGAGAGATTTCAACAGTGTCTGTGACAAATGGGGAGAAATAGCCAAGTAATGGGACACTGGAATGGCTGCGTGGGCAGGGGGGCAGCATGGGCGGAGGGGGTGAGGCTGTGTGGGCAGGGCTCTGGGTTTGCACCCCCCTTCAAAAAATCCTGCGGGCTCCTTTGCTTGCTAACTGTATGCAGCATGCTGTGTAGTACTTCCAATTACCACTGTCATGGCAACCACCTACTATAAATCCCTACATCATGTGGGCATGGTCCCTTTACCTTCCCTGTGTGCTGGACATCCTTCCTGTGTATGGAAATCAGCGTTACAGACAGCAGGTAACAATACCTCTTACAAGGGAACCGGCACACTCAGGCCAGCTACATATTTGTGGGAGGTTCCAGAACTACAGACAGAGTGTGAGTAGAGTTGTGTTATGCTTTGTATAGTACTGGTGTTACAGGGTGTATGTGTACATACTAATTTACCTTGGAATGCAGTCTGTCTGCATAACTGTCAACTGTGGGCCTATCCTGTTGGTGGCCAGAGGTGTGCCTATCATGTTTTGTCTGTCCACCACACATGTCCTGTGTCAGATATTTCACTGGCAGTGTGTGTGCTGAGTGCTATCAATACATGGCTACATTCATTTATGTTTCTAACCTCAATCGCCTCCCTAAGGGAATGTTGCAGATTATCCTGTAACACCAGCAACTTGCTTAGTGTATGGCAACAGTTTTCCAAATATGGGCCTGTGTTCCAGCCTCTGTGCTCCACCTACATACCAAGCTTTGCACATATGACATGCTGTCAGGGGTTGTTCTGTAGTGGGCTGTGAGTATATCACACTGCCATTGCTGCCATCAGTCCACTGCTTTTGTATTCCCCACACATATGATGGGCCTGGGGCCATATATGTGTGGGCTTCACCTACACAATACATGTGTGCCCTTATGCACTCCAGAGGCCAGTGTATGTAACAGTGGTATATGGCCCTGTATTATAGAGTCAGGGGGGTGCACCATAAATGACCTAGGCTGTTACAAAATATGAGGGTATCAGGGGTGAGTTGCCATAAGGTATCTGGATGTACAATACTGTATACATCACCTATATTTACATTACTCACATAAATTGGGTTAATGGAGCCCTACTGCCTCCTGCCATACAGACTGTTCTGTTTGTCAGTGTGCTTGTGATGGTGTCAGTTATGCCTTGTTATGTAACAATTACATCCCATTGTGCCAGCTGAAGTCTTTACCACCTAGTGATTTTGTACAGAGTGTAGATAGAGGCTGCTGAACTCTACACCTGCATTACATACTGTTAATTGTTTGGTATCCTGTCGCCCAGTCTGTCTTTACTATTGTACAATTTGAAGGCTGTGGCCTGGACAGCAACAGTTGTGAACCTTTCCAGACTACTGTACTAGTATAACTGTTTCACAATTGCATTACTCTGTTTATATGAATGTCAATGTCTGAACAGCTATATGACATGGCATATAGAACTGTAATAGTACACAAATAAAGGTTTTCCATTTCTGCAAACCTGTGTGTGGTATTTTTTCCTATGACCTCTCTGTGGGTATATGTTGCAGGCAAAGATTGTCATTTGTATGGGTGACCCATACAGTGTCAAGTTATTCAGGTGTGAACTGTAGGCATAGTGTCTGTTCCATATTGTGTGCACCTTCTACATATGTATCTTACTGTACATATCTCTGCATGTGTATGTGTAGTTGCATGTATCTCTCTCTCTCTCTCTCTATATATATATATATATATATATATATGTATATCTGTATCTGCATATATCTGTCTGTGTATATATATCCTGGGGATGTTGATAGCTTCCACATTTTACATTTCCTATGGGAGCCAGACTGTACTACATGATATGTTACCAATACCAGCCTGACATCATACATGTGGGATGTAGTACTGTTAACATCTTGTGCTCATGTTATGTCAGGTCCTGGTTATGGGATCTGCAACACTTGATATTGTATTGCAGGGCAGACGTGTTTGGCTGTGGGGGGGTATGCCTATTCGTGCAAGACATATATTGTCTGGGGCTTCTCAACCCCATTAACAGTGCATATGGACATATTTGTTTTAGTTAATCTACCATTGCTATCTACAGATGTATGGCCATATATACTTATATATATATATATATATATATATATATATATATATATATATATATATATATGGATTCACTTCAGAAACTCGAAATACTGAAATGTCGAATTTCAGTATTTCGAGCCCAATAAGCCGAATCCACATGATAGCGAAGGTTTAGAAGCGCGAAATTCAAAACCTCGAATACCGGAGGTTTAGAATTTCACGCTTCTAAAGTTCCCCTATGGTCATGTATTCAGGTAAGTGTGTGTGTGTGTGTGTGTGTGTGTGTGTGTGTGTGTGTGTGTGTGTGTGTGTGTGTGTGTGTGTGTGTGTGTGTTAAGAGGTTTGGGTAGGGGCTGTGGTGTGTGTCAGTGTGTTTTGTTGCTGTGATGTGTGTGTGTGTGAAGAGAAAGTAGCTTGTGTGGTGGTGGTGTTTTGTGTGTGTTTGCATATAGTGTGACCTCGGAGTGAGAATATTTAAGTAGGGGGTGTGTGGGGGTACAGTGATTGTGTGTGTTTGTGTGGTGGATGGTGTGTAGTAAAACCGTGAAATTCAAAACTTCCGGTATTCGAGGTTTTGAATTTCACGGTTTTTACTTTTCGTTGTTTTGTGGATTCGACTTCTTGGGCTAGAGATACTGAAATTCGAGATTTCAGTATTTTGAGCTTCTGAAGTGAATATATATATATATATATATATATATATATATATATATATATATATATATATATATATATATATATATATATATATAAAAAACTATGTCTGTATATACCTACATAGATATATATCTGCATAGATAGATGTAACTTGCTATGTATATGTGAACATATAGATGTAGACATATATGTTGATGTAGGCATTTGCATGTATATATTTATATATATATATATATATATATATATATATATATATATATATATATATATACATAAGGTGTATGTGTTTAAATATTAATATATTTACACACACACACACACACACACACACACACACATACATCTAGATATTGGTATGCATTCGCTGTACTGTTATATGACTGGGCTGGATGATATGTTTCTGAAAACATCAGATTTCTGTATATCTGGCATGGCTTACTGGCAAATCACTTTGTCTATTGTGTGCAGGGTCCTGGGATTGAGCCTTGCAGAGGCTGTTTTTTTTTTTTTGTTGCTGGGCAGAACATGGGCCATTGAATACAGAGTGATTAAGGCACTTTAATGCAGTTGTAAGTGGGTTTGCTTATGTTTGAGCGGAGGTAAGCATTGCTAAATTCTGGTTACAGTTTCTTATACTCAGTTAGCTTCTAAGTTGCTTAACCTGTGTAGGCATTGCTTACCCCTGTGCAAACAGGCTTAGACCCTCTTACTGCTGCTTAAAAGTGCTTACTCCCGCTTACCCCCGCACTAATTTCTTTAAAAGAAAAGAAAAAAGGGTTGATAGGAAAGTGGTGAAAAAGGGGCACAAAGAGGGAAAGACGGTAGGTAAAATAGCTAGTGATGTGCAGGATGGGTGTAGTGAAGGTCCATAGCTGCCCATTTCTTCTACAGCAACAGCTATTCATATACACTGAACTTGGAGGTAGATTTGGACACTCAAACCCCTGTGAGGGGGTGAGGACAACAATAATAAGTTGTGATGCAATTAGACCGGATTACATGTGTCCTGTGGACATGTGTGCAAACTGGACAACTATGTATGAGGCGAGATTTTTTTGTGGGAACAGATTGCCCTTTTTTTTCAGGTGAGAGTGGGATGTTGGGGAGGGGTAGTAGGTATATTTGTTGAGGTAGGTTGGGTAGGTTAACAGACAAGACACACAAGACGCATACAGGGGCAGTATATGACACATGTGGGGGGTAAACACCTTGATGGGAGGGGTATTGGGATATTGGAAGCCCACAAGCTCTCTACTGGTAACAGTGGGACTGAGGTCCCCACCCATGGGCAGTCACTACTACACCTTCACAGCCCCAAAGGTGGCTGTGCTGGGTGCTGAGCCACTGAGCCAGGCTGACTCTCTAATCATGGCATGCAGTAGAATATCACTGAACTGCTCGTTGATCGCTCTACACACCACGACCCTGATCTGGCAACAGGTGACAGGTGCCTGTCCACGCCCAATCCCAGGGGGGTGAGCCCATCCCCTGAGGCAGTTCCACCCAAAGGTGGTGCAGGACCACCAGACAGGGAGGTCCAGGGTTGGGCCCCAGATATGCTGGTGTCTGGTGCCTCAGCCAGCTGAGGTGGGACAGGTGGGTCCTCTGGAACCGGCCTTCCCAAGCATGCCATAGTGTTTAGATTCCTTCATCATATATGGGTTAGTAACAGTCAACACATTCCAGGGTTAGGTACAACAGCAGGCATAGATATTTCCATTAACCCAGACACCAGATACGGAACAGTTGCATAGCAAACAAAACACATGCATATATGGGATCACAGTGGTAATAAGAACAGCATGCAGGTACGTTGATGGCACCATACCAACAATGTTGGAATAATTCAATACGGCACATGCATGGGAACCCTTAAAATATTCATCAAACAATTAGACATTATCAGAGTCAGTGCATACCAGTTGGGGTGGGTATGTTGATTATTACTGGAGATAAGGTGGGGGCGACAGAAAGATGTCAATTAACAAGTAATATATTCCTGTAGTGCACATTACTTTCCTAGTCAGTTCTGTTATCTGTACCTGACAAGTCTTGCTACACTACCTTATAGCCTTATTTTGGTCAGTGATATGGCTGTAGGCATCATTACACATAAACTGGTTGTACCTGCAGTATACACCTCTTACCTGGTATACCTGTGGAGGGAATGCTTGTTAACACTGACTAAATGTTTGTACACATATGCCCAGATTCCGGGTTGTTGTTTTTCACTATGTTATCCAACTCTTTCTGCACAGACTCTAGCCATGTGTTGACCACATGCTGTTGTGCCTGGACATATCTAGAATATTGCCCTCTTCCACCTTTAGTGACCTGACACACACATATACATGCTTTCCTACATAGTTATATTATGTAGCACAGTGTGGGCAACAGTGACCAGTGATACTTTATTATTCAGAGAAACTGCAACACTTACAATCCCCTACAATACCAGGGTGGACAGTATCAGTACAGATTATATTGGTCTGTATTTCTCAGCACAGTGTTTATATCCAATATACCTGTGGGAACAATGTTTGTTAGCACTACCTGACTGTTGCCACACAAAGTTCCAGATTACACCTTAGTATTATGCACATACATCTCACTCTATTACTCTACAGACTCTGGTCACAGCTCGACAACATGGGAGTGTAGATAGGCCATACTTGAAATATTACTCTCCTAACAGTTTTGGGGGTTGCTACAGTGACAGGTGCATTCTCATGATGGTTGACAATCACTTGTATACCTTGTTTGCTGGCTACACATCTGGGATCATTCCGCAGACTTACCAGGGGGACAGGGGACAGGCAGAAAATATAGGCACATATACTGGAAATTCTGGTCTCATGTGTACAGTTGTGGGGTATGAATCTGTATGAGTCTACTTCCACTCCCAGGATTCAGATCATGGCTGTGTCTGCTACAACTTAAACACTGTCCATCACAGTTGTGTCTGCTATACTGATATTGTTGTATATCCAAACTGCTTTCTGTTGTATTAATCCTCTCTGCTTATGCATTCTGACCTTGTATAACAACACCCTTATACAGAATTTCTAGACAGTTATATGTTGTAGAACAGTGTGGGTGACAGTGATGTGTAATACCTCATTATTCAGAGCAAATGCATATCATTCTTGTATTTCTGGCCACAGTGTTGGTATCTGACAGACCTGTGGGAGGAATGTTTATTAGCACTACCTGAATGTTCCCACACACAGTACCAGGTTCCACATTACTATTATGCACATACATCTCACTCTGTTATTGTACACACTCTGACGACAGCTTAACAATTTGAGGTGTAAATCAGACATACGTGGCTTCTTAGTCACATAAGATATTGGGAAGTTGCTAGTGTGCCAGGTTTGCTCTCACTGATGTGTGCCAATCAGTTGTATTTTCTGTTTGCTGCCTATATGCCTGGGATCATCCCACTGATTTCCCAGGGGGTCAGGCTGATAGGCATTAGATATGGGCCACTTTAATAGACATTCTGGACATATCTGTACAGTTGTGGGGTATGATTCTGTATGCAGACTACTACCAATGGCAGGATTCATACTGTGGCTATGTTTGCTACAAAAACAACAGTTCACATCTCAGTTGCATGTGCTATTTAGTTTTTGTTGTCTGCATTTTCCCTGTTTACTGTCTATGTGTCTCTCAGTTGTACTAAATGGCCTCTGGGGATTACTCCTATCATAAACAAGCATTCCTACACATTCAATTTATGGTGCATGGTGTGGGTAAGATTGCTTAATACTAAAGTACTCTTACATGATTACAAATCTACATTACCATATGATACCGGAATGTACACATGCAGTCCAGCAGTTAGACCTGTTTGTCAGGATAATGCACTTTTATTGCCATATAAACAATATGAGACTCTTCCTGCCATATTCTCTAGTGTATGCAGTACTTGCCTTGAACAAAACAGGTTTTATACTAGCAATTAATTTACTACTACTATTATTTTATTTCCTATGACAGTAAAAGCATGAGTATTACTGACCTGCCTCACGTCGCAACCACGCCAGGCAGCAGATGTGGGCCTCCTGGTTTGCGGCCTGCTCCTTTGCAGCTGTGGGGGACATAAGAGGAATATATAGTCATACCTATCCATGATATACTTGAACTGGCACTTATTACACACATACTGGGGTGATACTTACACATGGCTGGAACATCACCTGATGCTCTAGCCTTTTGGAGCCACTCCTCCAAAAGGTTCCCCCTTCAGCCACTTCAGGTCGGCATAGTGGTGCCTGACCTGCTCTCCTGCTCTCCAGTTTGGGGTATGCCAGTGGCAATGGTGAGGTCACGGGCAAGATGGTCAAAGGCCTCCACCTTATATTGGGTGCCCTGGTACTGGCCCTGCAGCAGTCTCTGTGCATGGTCTTTAACTAGGAGTCCTGCCATGATCTTGGACTCCTGGATGCACCAGCGCTGCACCCAGAAGCTCACTCCTTCACCCCTTACTGCCATAGTGCCTGCAAGGGGAAGCTACAACCAGTTATGAGCTGTATTCCTACCTCTTGGGTTTAAGTAGGGCCAATTTCCTGCACTTTTCCATGATTGGGTAGTTTTGAAAAAGGCTAAGCTATGGGCAAACCTGCTTACCTAAGGTTGGCATTGTTTAAAGGGGTATACCACTGGCCACAAAGAGTTAGCTGGTCAACACATTGCTCACACCTCCTAAGCTAGCCTGTGCAATGCTTAGCGTTTATATTACACATTCATTATATTGCCTTTTTGGCATTGTGTTATTATTCATTGCACCTTATATGTATGCCTAGTATCCCTGATTGATGTGCATGTACTCTCTGTGGGTGCTTTGTGTTTTATTGGGGACTTTAACACTCTATTACAATTACACCTCACTTCTGGGTTTACTGCTGTACTCCAGTTTACATATTTATGTTATGAAGTGGGTTATGGCACATATGATTGTATACTGATGCCTTTCACAGGTTCAGTTTGGTTGTACTATGGTGAGGACATGTTTACAACTACCTCATTCTTCTGTACTTCTGTGATGGCTTTGTGGATAACTACTAGGACTATGGTGTATAGGGTTTGAGACCTGCATGGCTGTTTATTTTGTTGATGGGCAGAACAAGGGCCATTGGATACAGAGTGATTAAGGCACTTCTGAGCACTTGTAAGCGGGTTTGCGTGATGGTAAGCACTGCTAACCTACCTTTACATCTGCTTACAGAGAGTTAGCTTCAGAATTGCTTAGCCCCATGCAAACACACGTAAACTCATTTACTAGTGCTTAAATATGCTTACTACTGCTTATTTGTGCTTACACCTGCTTACTAGTGCCTTATTCATTATGACACTGACACTTCACATGTGCATTTCCTGCAGTACTCCAGTTCATAAATATATGTTATTTAGTGGGTTTTGCAACAAAAATATTGGTCATAACATGCTTTTCCATGGAAAATTCTGCAGTGAGACTCAAACCGGGAATGCCTGCTTGTAAGGCAAATGCTCTGCCCACTACACTATTGCTATGCTGCTTCATTTGCATATATCTTCCTTTTTATCCTCTTTAGCCTTTTAAGCTGCTTTAACCGTAGCTAAGCGATGGGCACACCTGCGCACCTACTGTTAGCTTTAATCAGATTTTTTAAAAAAAATAAAAGTTTTTTTTCATTTTATTTATATGTACTGCTGCTGTAGTACACATGGGGGACTGTTGGTGGGGATATGCAGACATCGATGAGTGGTCTTGCTCATTCCTTACCCCTTTCTGCTGTTCTACATTGCAGGGGTGTGTTTATTCTGAAAGCTCTGCTCTCAGACATGCCCCCTGCACTCTTACACACTCCGTGTAAGTCTAGGAGCTCGTGAAGAGCACCTTATTAATATGCATGGTGCGCTGCCATCCTGCTCCTAAATGGGTGCTTCCATGCAGGACTAAGCCAGTCCTGCATGGAAGTTTAGTAAATCTGGGGGATGTTCTCAACCATATGATGTTCGTGTTTCTGAAAACTCAATAATCTGACGTAAACCATTTTATATATATATATATATATATATATATATATATGTGTGTGTGTGTGTGTGTGTGTGTGTGTGTGTGTGTGTGTGTATGCACATATGCATAATTTATCCATTGGCATTTGATTACTGGAAAAGTCAGATTGAGTAGAAGCCCATTTTCAGTGCAGGCCAGGGGACAAAACCTCCAAAGTATTACAAAGCATTTTAAGAACAATAGTCATACAGTCTTCAAAAATAAAACAAAAATGTGCAGTTTAAATAATTATAACAAATTAGATGTAATATAGAAACATTGGTTAAGAATCTGTACAAGGTATATGACAATCATTTAATATTTAGAGAAGTTTTAGACCGTTTGTACAGAAATTAAAAGTAGGCTAGTCTAATACAAACAGGGATTGCAAGGTGAAGTGAGGGAAAAACAGACATGGTCTATTTAGAGCAAATGTCAGGGATGAGAATTAGACAGTAGTAAGGAAGTAAGTGAAAAAGGGAGAGTAAGGAAGTATAAAGAATGAAAAGGTACTTGTTCACATTTAAGGGTTATAGTTTATTCTGGTTTTGAGCAAGAACAGAGACAGATTTCTGCTAGGAAGTCTTTCAGAATGATTTTGAAAGATGCGAGAGAGGGTATAGACCTGATGAATACAGTTAAGGAGTTCCAGGCTTTAGCAATCTTCTACGAGTACAGACAATGCCCAACTGATTTGCTTGGTTTGTAGACAGACAGGAGTTTTTGGTCACTGGATTGCAGTGACTTACTGGGAACATAGTTGTGTAGAATGTTTTTTAGTGATGGACAGGCAGATGGATGCTGGGTAATTTTATAGGTGGTAATAAGTTGTGTATATGTTAGCTGATGTGACAGTTCTAACAAATTTAAGCATTTCAGTGTTATGCAGTGGTGGGTTCTGAAAGGGCCATGTACTGAAAATGTAACAACATTGTTATAGCATTGTTCAAGTTTTAATTTAGGGTAGTAAGGATGGGAGCACCATAAAGAAGAGTGAGGAGGAAATACATAATGACAAGTTTAGTTTTAGTTGTGTCAGTGAGAAAGCTTTTGGCTTTGTAAAGTATCCTTAATTTTTGATGAGTTTTTCTTATGCAATTTTGTATATGCAGGTTGAATGTGATATTATTATCCACTATCACCCCTAATAGTTTGCTATGAGAAGTGACTTTAATGGCTGTATTATGAAGAGGAGAGAGAGAACTTTAAATTTAGCTTTTTCATGAGATAGGGATTTTGGGGGAAAATAGTAGTAGCTTAATCTTTTTAGGGTTGTGTATGAGTTGTGAGTTACTTAACAATGTTTCAGTGACTGTTAACAGTTAAAGCTTCCTGAGTATTTTTTTGCAAGGTGTACCATGTTATCAGATTTGCAAATGAGAGTTGTATCATCTGTGTGTATTGTACTAGGGTGGCTTGTTTGGTGGACGTATAGAGGGTGTTGGTGAAAATATTAAAGAACAGGAGACCAAGGATAGAGCCTTGTGACATACCGTTGTTGACTGAGAGGTCAGGAGAGAGCATGGAGTGCCATTTTAATGACTGATACCTATTGGACAGGTAGATTATGAACCACAGAAAGGTGGGCTGAGAGAGACCTAATGAGGACAATTGAAGTAGGACTGTGCTGTGACAAACTATCAGAAGCTATAGACAAGACTCAGTAAGGAAGAGACTAGTTTATTATAATTTCTAGCTTTGCTGACAGTATCTCTATAGGTTAGAAGGGCAATGCTAGTACTGTGGGAAGGATGGAAGTCATGTTGTGTAGGGATAGAAGTTCTTCTGGCAGGAGATAGTCTAGCAATTGTTTTTGAATACATTTTTCAAGTAGTTTGGTGAGGGGAAATACAATTGTTATAGGTCTAAAGTTATTAATGTTTGTTGAATTTCCTCCTTTGTGCAGTGGAATAATGTGTGACTTTTTCCAGAGAAACGGAATGTGGAATTCCTGTATAACCCTATTTATGAGGACTGAGACAGGATAGGCACTGCTACTGGCTGCTATTTTTAGGTGCTCACTTTGAAGGTCATCAGCTGAAGAAGAGCACATTTTAAGTTTGTTTAAGAATAGTTCTATACAGGTTGACTACACATTTGCAAGTGAAAGTGGATGTGGTGATATGTGGCTGTTGGGCAGGGAAGGGATTAGATGTTGAGGAATCCATAGTTAGAGATGATCTACTATCTATAAAATAAGAGTTGAACTGTATTGCTGTTTTGAGTGGAGAGTTATCTGGAGAGGGGGTTGGGATAAAAGTTTTGTCTGAGATGTAAGATTTCTTTAATAGATGTCCAAAAAGTTTTGGGTTGTGTTCAGTATTATTCTGAAAGTTATTATAGTATATTTTTTGCCTCCATTTATTTGCTTTTTAGTCCAATTGTGAAGCATTTTGAAGTTTTCAAGATATTGAGTTGTTTTATATTTTTGCAATTCTTTCCATGCTTTTTCTCTATCCTGCATTATTTGTTATCAGTCTTTTCCTTCTAGCAGATGCAAGGCTACTTAGCATATTAAGGAAAGTTGGATTGAATTCAATTACAGCATCATCTAAGGGGAGGATTTTTAGTAAGTTACAATTAATAAATGATAGTATAGTAATGAACATTTCTGAAGGTTACATGTTGTTTTATAAATATGCCATTTATCTGGATGTGTGAGATGTCTAGTTGTATAGACTGGGAAATGATCACTGACGGAGTTTAACATTGTACCTATGGTGGAGTATTTGATGGGGACTGATACTAGGATCCCATCCAATAGAGAATTTTATGTCTTGCTATAATTTGTGTGTCTATTAATTAGTCGTGTGAAACCATGTAAGTTCATACTAGATGTAGGGGAGTTACAGTTTATGTCCAACCAATTGACATTCACATCACCCGGTAATATTATTTCTTGTGGAAATGTTATAGATATCCAATGTAGGATATCTTCCGGTAGAGCTGTATTGTCACCGGGAGGAATGTAAAGGGCAGTAATGCATATTTGTTTATAACTGTTTATTTTGGGGAAAGCAATAAGAAGCACTGCTGAGCTGAATTGTGGTGTTGGTTTGCTGTAAGGGGAAATGTGGTAGGTATCAAGAAATATTAAAGCAATACCACCATCGTTCCTCTTTATATAATCATTATGGATGATATTATAGCCAGGAGGTATAACTTCAGAGTCATTTATGCTGAGTTTAAGCCAAGCTTAATTTACAACAAGAACATCAGGCTTATGTTGGGTAATCCAGGCATGTAGTTCATCAGTTTTATTTCATGTACTTCTAACATTTATTACAGAACAAAATTAGATCACCAGGGTTGGGGACTGGCTGTTGTTGAGTTAAAGAAATGTGTGACACCGAATTACCATTGTGTTCATTGTGATAGGTGGGTCCACGATCAGGGTATATATCTCTGCCTAGAAGGATTTTAGTATATTGGGGAACTATGCATGCTTGTTTTGTTTTTGTTTTTTTTTTAGAAGATTCTTGCACTTAATTTTGTTTTGGTTTGAGTTGAAGTGTAATTAGTCAGTCTATATTTGGAATAAAGGTGAGGGGCAATATTAAATAGGTTTGGTGCAATGTGTGGAGAGTGTAAAGAGGAAGTATGGATAGGTCGTTGGGACAGGGCTGGAGAAATGTTGCGAGATATTATTGAGTCATGGTAGGATGAAAAATGGATAGAAGGTGGAGAAGAATAGAGGATAAGCTGAATAGATGTCAGGTAATGGGGAGGCAGCAATGAAGAAGGAAACAAGAAGTTGCAGGACAGTAGAAGATTCAGTGATGGTGGATTTTGAGATCTAGAAGAGGACAGGTAAGGACAGAAGTATTTTATATAAAAGAAGAGAGGTAACCAAATAGTGGTGCACAACAGTGTTAAAACTCACAAAACACAAACTGTCATAAAGCGTATGTACACAGGATAAGGACAGACTTTTATTCAAAATAAATAAGTAATTTAAGCACTTTTGTCCATTTTCTTTTACATGGATTTCATCAGAACTGAAAAAGGAGAGAGGTAGGTTGTCCTGGTATCTTCTCTAGAATGTAAGGAATAGAGGCTAGAATGTAAGGCTAGAGTATAAAGATGTAGTCAAAATGCCTACTTATTATATATAAATATATATATATATATATATATATATATATATATATATATATATATATATGTATGGGTCTACTTCAGAATGTCGACCATTCAGAATGCCGACTTTCATATGGCCAACACCATATGATTGACATTCTGAAAGACCGACATCCTGAAATAGCACCATTTATCTACCTGCAAACACAGTAAAACTGTGTTATGCAGGGGGGCAATCCCCCTGCACCCCTCCTTGTGGGGGGCTGCACACCCCACACCTCCTGCTACTTAAATATTCTCACTTTGAGATCACACTACAGTGCAGGAAAGGGGAATCTCCCAGTCCCACACTATAGCGGGATCTCTACTATCATTTGTCGGCCTTTCAAACGTTCGGTCATATGGTGTCAGCCATATGTGTGAAAGTTTGAACAAATAAAGGGCTCCCATATATATATATATATATATATATATATATATATATATATATATATATATATATATATATATGTGTGTGTGTGTGTGAGTGTGTGTGTGTGTGTGTGTGTGTGTGTGTGTGTGTGTGTGTGTGTGTGTGTGTGTGTGTGTGTGTGTGTGTGTATGGGAAGATATTGATAAATTGATTTATTTCAATGGATTGTAAAATCAACATGTCAAACAGGAAGTGATTGAATACAACTGTCATTCACCAGCAAATTTAAAATACAGAAACACTGGCTAATTATATATACCATCTGAGACATAGAAACACTGTGGCAAAAGAGTAGTTTGTTTGATCCCCACTGTACTGCAATGTCACACAGAAAAAAGCCCATATATACAGTCATCTGATTTTTGATGAGGTGAACCAGCTTTTTTTTCTCTGACAATTGTTGGAACTCTCGACCAGTTGTCAGCAATCTATATCTATCTATCTATCTATATATATATATATATATATATATATATATATATATGTGTGTGTGTGTATAGTTATATATATATATATATATATATATATATATATATATATATATATATGTATATATATACATACACACATACAGAGAGAGAGAGAGTACATGAATGTACACAAATGAGGTTTAGTCACAAACCAGTTTGTCGAGGGACATCTTCAGGTGGGTGTGTAGATTGAAATAATGTTTTTTTGAGGATAAGAGAAGTAGCTAGTTGGGGGAGGGTTAAACAGGAAAGGAGGATGATTGGGAGGAAGTGAGGTAAGTGTAGGTAGGGGCTTAATAAGTTTTCTGAAAGTGTAACTGGGTAAGGAATCACATTTTGGCATGAACTTTCTAAGGCAAATGTACATCCAAGATGACCTGTAGGTATTCCTATGAAACAGGTAGCCCTCGGGTTACTCGTGGGTTATGGTTGTAGGAGACAGGTGGTCTATATAGGAAAAATAGAATGTATTTATTTTTTTTTTTGCTGCCTTTTGAGATTGGTTGCCAATGGTTAGTGTTGGAGAGGGCACACTTGAGCTATGGACTGATTCTAATGGTTAAATTGCAAGACTGATTGAGGATTGGCTTTGTAGTCAGCGCTGGTTTAGTGCTTGTATGCAGAACCATTCTCTGGTATGGGAGGTTCGTTGTGAACAGTTTTCCTGGTTGCCATTTGGCTGCTCTTTCATTGGTAACCCAGTGCTGCTGGTGCTGCGATTTGGGTACAGGATCACAATTTGTTATTTTCCTTGTGTTGGTATGCAGTTTTGCTCTCCCCCTCATGGCAGAAAATAGGGGGTTGCAACAGCGGAATGGGTTGTTTGCTGCTCTGAGCTGTCACCATCTGGGAGTGGGTTTTGGTGTTGGGAGATGCCTGTTGATGACAATTGTCCTGTGCAGGAGGTGAATGTCATAATGGTTGGGTGCGTAGCTTATGATATGAGGTGCAGAGTTGATCTTTACCTTTGTTTATTTGTCGGAGGCACTGGCGGTCATTGGGGGATGGGTGTTGGCACTCATTCTTCCTCATGTGGTGGCTCGTGGTGATGAAGCTCTGTAGCAGTGCAAATTGCTGAGGTGGTGGGATTTCTGTTGCCATGCGGTTTCTGGATAGTGGGTGGGGGGATCTTTTAGGCACTACATTGGTGGCATAGCTCTTAATTGTTCAGATATTTGCAGAGTTGCCAGATTTTGCATCATGCTTTGGTTTGCCCCTCATGAAATTTGTGGCTGGTCATGGGGATGATCAGAGGATTGGGGTCCCCAATGGTGACATATATTTGTGTTAATCTGGAAGGTGGTGAAATACATTTGGGTTTTAAACTACTTAACTGCATGGCCTTTATGCTAGGACAGAGTCTGTGATTCTACTGGCTTTCTAAGTCTATAACAGCAATGAAAAAAAAAGAGAAAGTTGTTAGATTTAGGTTTCCCCATGGTTGCTGGTGGCTTTGTCAGGATTTCTTACTTTGGGAGGTCAAGAGGTGTGGCTTTGACCAGGTTTTGAGAGAAGGAGGTTTGTGTTTTTCATGGTTGAGTTATTATTTAAGATTGATAGTTGGGGTTAGTGACAGGATTTTCTGTTCATGTGCTGAAAGGAGAGAGTGGACTGAGTTGTTCTTGGAGTGGTGTGCAGTCTGTGGAGCAGCAGTTTTGTGGGCTTGGGAGGAGTCATGGGGGTTGTTTCTTTGGTAATGTATTGCTACATAGACAGTTAAGAAAGGTTCATTGGTTCTTGTGATTTCTTGGACTGTGGTTGTGGTTTTCAGGGTGTGAGATGCCTGTGGGTATCGGCCTCTGGATACACATGCGCATGGTATGGTTAACGGTCACTGAGTACACTGAGCTGCCTTTGCTCCACTGCAGCTGGTTGCTGAGGGTGATCTATTGTCATCAGCTAACATAGACAGTTCTTAGTAGGAACTGTGTTAGTAGTATACAGATGCTGTGATATAAAGAAAAATTAATAGGTCCATTACAGCATTAGAATGGGTAACAGTTAGTAAGTTCTTTCATTGTCTTAGTTTGTAAAAAAGGGAACAATGGATTGACATCTGAAGTCATGCAGAGGCGCACGTGTGGGTATGGCCAAATCCAATGAGCATACCATTTAGCTGTGTAGATTTTTGCTTGGTATTTTGCTTTGCAAGTGTTTTGTAGGTTTGTTTGTTTTCAAATTTCATCTCTCCACTGATATTGAGGAAGATTTTCAGTTATCAATCTCTATTTGTTGGGATGATTCCAGGTGTGCTAGAGGTGTTTTCAAGCCATTAGGGCATGTGTGATCAGTGCAGCTTAGCTCAGGTAGCTAAAAGTTTTTTTTTTTTTTTAATTTATTAAAAAAAAAAAAGTCAAACATAATAGCATTTGATGCAGGGTAATAGAGTTCTTTTAGTGGTAGCATGTGATTACTCATTGAATGCTAATGATGGTTCTTGGCCTTCTGGTGCAAGGAATGCTGGATAGAGCCCAGACTACTGGAGGTTTTCTTAGGAGGTGTTGTCAACAAGGAAATAGCTTGTGGTTAAACTGCCAGTTCACCTGAGACCTTTTATTTACTGGATGTTTCCATACACAAGTTTGTGCTATAACGGGTCTGTTGGTAGCAGGAAACAGGGTGTGAGCAATGAGTAACAATGGTCGGCATATAGTACTTTAATTTGACCTTTTCACCATTGTAAGACAGTCAATTTTATGGTTATATGCGGGCACTGATGTAAACTCGCAAAAAAAAAAAAAAAAGATTTCAATGGATGGTGAACTAATAGTTTGATGGGGGATTGCACGAACATTCAGTTTAACAGCTCCTTCATACCTGTTGAAGACTTTAGTCTTGCGGGCAATAACTCTTATTTCTTTCTGGAGCTCGAATGGTGACAATTAAAGCTTATGATCTGGGATGTTATGGGTTTGTGGTGTGACTGTGTGGAGTAGGATCTCTGACTTTGAGGAGTGAGTTGTGTTTTTTGGTGTGGTTCAGATGTTTGGAGTAAATAGTGGTGTTCGCAGGCTGTCAGATACCTGCATAGTAATGGCCATTGGCGGGGCATGTGTGCTTATTGGTTGTGGGTATATTGTGCTGCCTTTTTGGGGGGGGGGGCAGAAGCTTCGGCAGCAGCTAAATGATGAGGGGGGGAGTTGAATTGCCATGGCTCACTCCTTACCCCAGCAAAGGGTTTGTGGACTCTTTTACACCCCTGTCCTCACCTCTAGTGATGCTACCATGTGGAGCAGGCGTACCTCTTAGCTGCTCCTGATTTTGGCTCAAATGATTTTTCCAAACCAGGAGATGATAGCGAACAAGGAAAACCAAAACCAAAGACACAGTTCGCTATGGAGAACCAAATAAGGGTACAGACCAAGAACCAAATTCGAAAATTTATTATCCAAACACCCTAACGCTTTACACACAAAATACGTTTTCAAAAATCTTCTTCAAAGGCAAAACACCAAATAGTGTGCATCACTTAAATAGAATTACAAACCACAATTTACCAATAATTTCATTAAAATCATTATCTATAAACAATTCAATTAAGAATGTTGTAAAACATGCAACAATAGTTCAAAGCATCCGTCCGTTTTCATTATGAATAAAAAAATAAAACAGATTTTGAAAAACATCATAAATTTAACATTTAATAAATATATAAAATATTATAAAATAAACTGATTGCAAAGTATATATATATAAAAAATTGTGTTATATATAAAAATATATATAATAAAACTAACAACATAACAATAGGAACATTTGCACAAAATATATTCTTATACTTCCCTCTACTGGCAGGTTATAATTTAGCACTCCTCAACTTTAATACTGGCACTATAGATACCATATCATTAAGACCAGGACTTTTAGTGGCATCTGATATGATCTGCCAATATAGCTCTCTATATTCAAGTTTAGTTTCCCACATACCTCCCCTAATTTCTTTTGGAACAACTTCAATAACAAAAAAAACTGAAGGAAGCTAATGAACAAGTAATTGTATGTCTGAAGAGTGCATTATTCATTTTCTCCTTCTTAATTTCATAATAATGTTCATATATTCTCAATTTAAGCTTCCTCTCAATTTTACCTACATAAAAAGACCCACAGATGGAACATAGGGCTAAATACACCAAACCATTGGTATTACAGTCGGAAAAGGTGTGGCCCTTAATATGTTTGTTCCTACTAGGTATATAAACACTAGAACAATTAATAACATATGGACACTGGGAACATGAACCACATTTGAAAGTCCCCACCCTTTTGGATGAACTTTCAACCCTGGAACCACCTCCAAACTCAAATAATCTCTTAAAATTCGTATCTCTTCTATATTTGAATCTCAATGGTTGACTTTGAATTTCTTTTAATTCTGATATCTGTTTAAAACGGTCCCATTCTTTGGTGACTATTTGTTTAATAAAACCTGAGTCACCTGTGTAATCTATCATATAAGCTTCATCCCAACTATAGATGGAAGAATTATCATTAATAAGTAGGCTGGATGCATCGTCACAACCTAACATCGGAGCAAACCTCCCTTTCCTACCCTCAGCCACTTCTTTAATGATGACACAAATCAAATTTTCTGGGTAACATCTATCCCTAAACATATGTGTGACAAACTCAACATCCTTGGTAAAATCATCATCTTGTGATGTCATACGACTTATTCTAACTTACTGCCCTTTAAGCAGATTCTTTTTTTGAAAAAATGGGTGGCCGCTACTAAAATGAAGATATGAATTAGAAAAAGTTTTTTTCTTAAAAACTTTAGAAGAAAAGCAATGGTCCAATTTAATCAAAGAAATATCTAAATAAATCAATTCTGGCTGTTGAGGTTGTATGTAAAATCCAAGAATTCAGTCGTTCCTTTGAGATATGTGAGAAATTAAAAACATCTTTCTTGAGAGTCATGCCAAAAAATACAAATATCATCAAGAAAGCGTTTGTGTAGACTCCAACAGTTGGAAAACTCGCAATTAATAACAAATAATTTCTCCCACCAGGACAAAACAATATTTGCATAAGTAGGGGCACATTTTGCCCCCATAGCTACCCCTCTTTCCTGTTTAAAAAATTCCTCCTCAAAGTACATAAAATTATTCTTGAGTACTGTTTCCATGAGTACTAGGCAGGTTGTAAAATCATTGGAACTAAATTTACCACTCTCTCTCATGCTTTCTTCAAGCCATAACAGTCCTATTTCATGAGGAATGGAACCAAACAAATCTACTATGTCCAAAGTAACAAACAATATATTAGAATTAAAAAGTTTAGGGTTTACCTGCCTAAGAAAGTCCCAAGAATCTTTCAAAACAGTATTTCCATCATTTGAGAGAGTTTTTAACTTGACATCAACATATTTGGTTAGGGGGCTAGTAATAGACCCCTCAGAAGAAACTATAAGTTTTAATGGTGGATCTGAAGAATCCTTATGGACCTTCTGAATTCCAAAAACTGAGGGTGTCCTGGGGATCTTGTTATACAAAAAATTATAAGTATCCAAATCAATGGAATCTTCCAACAATTAATCATTTAAAAGAATGTTTATTTTAGAATAAGCTATATTAACTTCATTAATGGAAGCCTTAGAATTTTTAGAATCATTAGATAACATATCTTTCATTTTGGATTCATATGAAATATAATCCATAAGCACTGTTCCGTCTCCTTTGTCTGGCTGCATAATTCTTACAGCTCTATTGTTAGTTAATTCATTCAACAATAATTTTTCATCATTAGAAAGGTTAGAATGTACTCTATGTGTGTTAATAGTATTTCTAATCTCCCTTTCCAATATTGCTTCTAAATTCTTGAGCTGTGGATGTAGGGGCGGATTGAAAGTACTTTTTCTCTTGAAAACTGGTTGCGTACGTGTAGAGTTAGAAACAGCAAAAATCAAAGCTAAATTCTTCTTTCTTAGAAATAACTTCATGTCAACAATGGCCTTAGGTATACTAACTATGCTAACAGGAATAAATTTAAAACCTTTTGGTAAAAGTTTAAAGTGACCCAAATTAATAGATTCAGCACTATAATTGAAAATCTTATAATTTTTGTACTCAAAAATATTACCATTCTGAACAATTTCAGTACAAAAATTTGTGTTATCTAGTGTCTGGGGTGCCCCTTTAGTTGTAATGATTGTAATATACAGGTTTCTTGTTCCGTATTCTGTCGGACCTCCGGGGAAGGGGGGGGAATCTAAAGGTTCATCATGAATAAGTTCTTGGGAAACATCCTGAAAAACCTCACCTTTCCCCTTCTAATCTGTCCAGAGGTGATGACTGGAAACAGGGAAGAAGGGGGGGGGTGGTAGCATTACATTGACTGCACCTAATCCTGTGGTTAAGGGATTGATGGGTATAGGTATAGTTTTGGTACCAGCAGTTATCTCACTTTAGCTGCTGGATAGTGTAAAGGTGATGATAGAACTGAAAGTGGCCAGGTAAGGGTATAGGAAACATTGCAACTGTCCGAGTTCAGGGATGTCTCTGATTGGGTCAAAGAGTTAGTCTAGTCCCCCTTAATCCTGCCTTCAACTTGTGGCAGTTGGAAAAGGGGGTGAAGTCCAGCTGTTAGATAATGATAGTGATGAGGGTTGTAGACGTATTCACTTCAAAATATGTACATTAATTGTCATTCTCGTATTCTTGTTAAGGTCACAAGGCAATGGCTCTTCATTTCGATTGTGTCAAGAACTATACCACTTTGGTTGGGAGCTATGGGTGCGGTTTCCATTGGAGGTCCAGACTTTTGCTGGGGGGAGGCATATTCTGGTCCATTCATGAAAGTTGTAGTTTTCTGGTGAATCACAATGCGGATCTAATGATTAAATAGAATGCAATTGAGTTTCAGACTGCAAATCTCCATGCCAGCAGCTTTACAAGTTTATGGGGCTATGTTTAAATGGGATGAGTATGTAGGGGAAGGTGCTTTTATATTTAAAAAAAAAAAAAAAAAGACACCATGGTTAGATCATTTTGATACAAATTCAGTTACTTGAGTAACTTACTAAGTTATAGCAGTAAGACATGGGAAAAAATGGGGGGGGGTTGCTGGGCTGGTTCTCAGCTGGATGGCTAGTGTTGGATAGTAAGTCTCATGGGCTTGGAGGCATGTTGAGGAAGGCTTTCACTTATAATGTGGTACATAAGGGTGAATGGTGGAACACTTCCCAGTGACTCACTGTTGGTTAACTGTTATGCTCACAAGATGCTTAAAGGTGACAATTTCATTTGTAGAATAGACTTGTTAAAAATAATGATTTAATTCTAGTTATCACTGATAGCAGTTAAATTGCTAACACAGAATTTGTGATGGACTTTTAAAGAGCGTTTTGAAGAATATGAACTTTTTAGCAAATGGGGAAGGTTGTCATTAGTGTGTTTTGATTTGTGTGTTGGCAAAGAATTTACAGTTTACTTTTCTTTGCAGATAACAAGGAGTGAGCATCAGTTGGTGGCCTACAGGAAGTGGATTTGACAGGTGATGGATTCTGCTGGGCTGAATGTGCCTGTTGCTGGCGTGGTGTTCACTGAGGTCTCCGAAGGATGCGTGCAGAGTGGACATCAGTCGGTGGCCTGAAGGTAATGGATTTTGTTGGTCTGGATATGCCGGTCACTGAAGTGGATGTAATGATCCTACTTTAGGTGCACATTAAGGCATGTCAGACTTGGTGCAGTTTGGGAGTAGTATGGAGGCAAGTGAGGCTGAGGTATGTCAAGGGCAGGGTAGAGCAGATTGGGGAGTTGTTTATGGGGAGTTGGGAGTTGTCCACAGGTGGGATGGAGTTGTGATAATGTGATGTTGTATCAGATTTTGGGGGCATGGTAGATGGGTTTGAGTTTCCTGTGGAATGGCTATGCAGATCGGTTGATTAGTGGTAAGTGCTATTCTGGTTTTCTGGTAATTAGTGTCAAATCACTAAAGTTTGAAGTTAGAGAATTCTCCTTCAGAAAATTCATGCTACTGCAAACCTCTTCTATCTTTCTAAGTTTGCGACAGCAATATTTAAAATTGTCCCTATTTATTCCCTCTGCTGTTTATGGCTCTGTCCAGATTTCTTGGTGTAAGAAGCTGAGAGGTATGTAAGGGAGTTGTATATTTTTGGAAAGTTAATCTTTGTGGTGCTGGGTTACAGGAAGAACAGCACTAAGACATGCCTAGTGAGGGGGAGGTAGTGTAAGGCTGATGAGCAATCAAGTTGTGGCCATAGCAGGATGATTCAGGATTGAGTTGTTTCAGGAGAATTGCACTGGTAAACCACAGGGGCATATATGGAAGCTAGAGAGCATGTGACTTGGGAAGTAGATGCAGATGATATACCTGATTCACTGGTGTTAGTTTGGTGGAATTATTAGGTTGCATTATTGGCCAAGCTATCGAGGATCAAGCAGAAATGTCAGTTTGTGGGTAATGTTATGTTGGCCAAGACGATACATGGATTAACTGGAAGCATAATCAATTTGTACATATGATGTGTAGAGCTTTTGGTGTGTTGATTTGCTG
>NC_056743.1:1661605543-1661768043 GCF_019279795.1 Protopterus annectens
CAGTACTACTGACATGAAATTGTCATTTATAAATGGTATTCATGTTATTAGTATTAACACGAATAAAATTTACTTGACATTCACCACTGTTCTATAAACCAAATTTGTACTGCTTCCCAAAAACTCATAACTATACTGCTATTTTTATCTTACCTTACGATCTTTAAGCTTTCCCAAAACACATGCCCCCCAACTCAACTGATCACAACTGGACTTATTCATGTAAAATCAGACTTATTTACACATTTTCTATGTAAGTTAACTGAGTTCTGCTTACTTCTGTGAAGTGCAATAATACGTGTGAGTGTGTATGCCAACAGATTCACATAACAACACGTTTCTTATGAATATATAATATTTTCATCAGGGCTGGATCAGAGAATGCCTTGTAGGTCAAGCACAAGTCCCCTCTCAATAAACAATATGAGATAGAGTAAAGGGATATGGCCTTTAGTCGGTTTGCATAAGACATATGTCTTACGCTTTGTAATTTTTTTAGTGAGAAAGCCTTTGGGGCTGGTCCAATGGGGGTAAGTGCCTGGTTAGATACAAGCAGAAGTGAGCATTGTACTTGATTATGGGCCTGATGAGGGCCAACCACTATGGCACTATGACTGCCTTTGATCATGATGTCATGCCTTTAATTATGAGTTGAGCCACACAAAAGGATTTTCTCACTACTGTAGCTACCCGGTGATCAAAGTTTAGGTTGCTATCTATCTATCTGTATTCCTAGGTCCCTCACCACTGGGTCTACATTTAGGGGTGCGCTACCAATATTATAATTTGCAGGGATATCAAATTTAATTGAGTATGATTATGCATTATTTTTAGCATTTAATCTCAAATCATGGTTTTGGCACTAGTGACTTGTCATTTTTAGACCTATTTTTAGGATGTCAACATCATTTGGGGATTCAATGACTGCTCCCACCTTACAGTTGCAGCAAACTTGGTGAGCCAGAGGCCTTCAGCATTGGTCTTCACTTCAGAGAAGTATATACCAAAAAAGAGGGGTTCCAACTCTTGACCCTGTTGGAAACCACTAGTAACAGGTTTCTTATCAGAAGTGGATTCTTCTATCCAGACAACATATGTCCTGTCAGTGAGACAGTTGGCTAACCACCTGATGATGTAGGGGTTTACTCCTAACTCAGTATGTTTATCTATGAGCCCTGAGTGGGGGATAGTGTTGAAAGCTTTGGCCCTACATAGACCTCCTTTTGACAAAGCTAAATTGGGTCTGGTCCAGTTTTATAGTTCCTATGTCATTAGAAAGTATATATATATATATATATATATATATATATATATATATATATATATATATATATATATATATATATATATATATATATATATATATATATATGTATATATATATATAAATCACAGTCAGTAGTCCAGGAATAACAATGAATAACACTTTAATAAAAGAACAGGTTAAGCTCTTTCATTTCTCATTATTGATCAGGTCCATCATGGCCTTGCAGATAAGACTGGTCAAGCTTATGGGTCTGTAGTTCCATGGATCAGTTGATGGCCCCCCCTTATGCAGAGGGATGACTATCGCAGTCCTGAATTCCTCTAGGACAAAGCCTGTCTGGAGGTTGTTATTATAAAGAGTTTCAAGTGGCCATGATATATTCTGTTTTAGATATTTAAGAAGCATCCTGGAATGTTGTTGGGACCCATGGAGGCTGAGTTTTTGGCTTTAGTGAGGGCTGTTAGGACCTGTTCCCTCATAAGGACTGGTAGGGGGATGGTTGTGGGTATGGTTGTGGGTATTTCTCCTTGTGTGGAAGGCGATGATGGGGGGAGTTTGTACTGAACTTGTCATACAACAGGTATGCTATAGTTTCAGGGTGGATGTTAAATGTTGCTGTTCATGATTTGTTCAGCAAATTGCTGAGCATTTCCTCTGAGTTTACAAATGTAATTAAAAAAAAAGCCTTATGGTTATCTTTTAAGTGGGAGGCTATCTTTGCTTCATTGTTTGCTTTGTCAGTTTTGACTGACTCTAACTTGTTTGTTTAGACTGGTGAGTGTCTTTTTGCACTGTTTTGTTTGTTCCTTCTTGACTTTGGAGAGGATTTTTTTCCTTTTGTTGAATAGCCGGTTTATGCCAGGGATATACCGGGGTGATTTATTTTTCCAATAATCATAAGTTTGACATAAGGATACCACTGCAGAAAACATGTAAAACCACTTTAAATTTTTAAGAGATAATAAAAGTATTTGTGCTGCTTGCTGTTTGCATTAAATATATGTTAGTACTTTAAACCTGCTTGCATATACCTGCATTCATCCATAATGCCTAAACAATTCCAAAATTATGTGGGCAATTATGTTTTTACCTAGTACTTCCCACATACTAACTTTATGAATTTAATGGAAGTGGGCATTATTTAGCAGAAGCTTTTGTATTCATGTACTCTTCACAAATAACCTGCAATCAGTGCATTTGCATATAGGCACAGCAGCACTCTTCATGAATAACCTCTGTAAAAGTGTGAACCTTGTGATTATAAACACGACACCTTATCTCCCCCTTTGCAGCAGGGGTTCATGAAAAATAGAACAGGAAGCTCAGATCTTGTAAGACTATGGGCCGGATTCACGAAGGCTTGCACGGAGTAAGACTCCAGGCAGCCAATATTTCTGCCGAGCGACCCAGAAACAGCCAGCAGGTGCGTGCAGGAGAGCTCCTAAAACGACTCTTGCATGGACAGTGTTAAGTTATGCAAATTACCTCATTTGCTGCTGAAAGCTATGCAAATGAGGTAAATTTGCGATCCAGGAAACACTAAACTGTCAGAGTAAGAGTAGTGTTATTTGTAGAAATGTACTCGGTTGGTAACTGAGTACCGTTCTGCAAATAGCAAAACAGAGCAATGACAGCTCCAAATAAAGGTTGCATCCAGTTGAGGAAGCATGCCAATGGCTAAATATAAGGCCATTGGCATTTATATGTGTTGCAAAATAATAAAAAAATATATTCTTTTCCCCGATCTCTGATGTTTAAGCATAGCGCAGCATCGCACAAATGTGTGGCGCTCTAAACCCCCCCCCCAAAAAAAAATAAAACCAAAAATAGGCATTTTATCACAAATATCCATCTGCCATGCAAGTGAATGGCAGGCTGAAGACAACATGGCTACTGAGCAGTGGTTGCTAAGGGGGGAAGCTCAGTGTGAGAGATGTAACCAAGCATTAGTAGGCAATCATATGCAAATGAGTATAAGGACAGTGAATCCCAATTTTCCCTGCCATGTGAACCATGTCCCTAGAGTGTAAGAGTAGGATTAGGGGAGTAACAGAGTAGTAGATAGGTGACATCATGAGGGGGGTATGCATCAAACACTGTAAGCTTATTGGAGCAGAGTGGCATGTGTTTGCTGTGAGTTACACAGGACTGGAAGAGGCGTGTCTACAGTTGTCTGAACTGAAACCAAGAAACCGAAGGTGTATGCTGTGGCTACCACCAAAGTTTCTTGCAAAGATGCTTACACTGTGTATGCACGTGTGTGCGCGCCTGTACAGCCGTCTAAGCCTGTGTGCGCATGTGTGCACCAGTGTAAGCTTGTGTAAGGCTGTGTAAGCCTGTGTGCATGGATGTGTACCCTCCTAAGCCTGTGTAAGCCTGTGTAAGGCTGTGTGCATGCGTGTGTGCTTGTGTGTGTGTGTTTGCACTTGTTTGCATGGGGCCTCCCCCTGTGGAACCAGAAAAGGGAAAAGTAAGGAAAAGTAGTAGTAGGATGTTAACCAAGGAGAACTAGCAGAGCTGCCGGGTGAAATCAATCAGAATCAGCCAATTACACAGGCAGTACACTAGCCCAGCCCAGCCCAGCACTTAAAACTCTGCAAACAACATTCCCCCATGTTTTACTCAGAAATACTGTAACACTGCAGTATACAAAGAGAAGTGAAAACTTAAAAAGCTTAACTGAGAAAAAAAAATGTTAGGGGCTGCCATTTCTATTATAAGGCAACATGTTCAAGATGCTGAGGGTGGTGCCATTGCGGATGTTGCTGAGCAACCCACAGTGAGGAGATGGAGAAGAGTGTACAGACCCAGGGTAACCTACCAGGGGCTACATGAACTGGAGATTGTGGAGCGCTATAGAGTGGACAGAGAGCTCCTGCAGCAAATTGTTAAGCTGTGCAGGCCACGCCTCACATAGAACCAACAGAGGGGAACCCATCCCAGTGGAAACCAAGGTATGTGTTGGCCTAAGAATACTAGCAACAGGTACCTTCCAGAGACCAACTGGTGATATGATGGGGATTTCACAGGCATCAGCGTCCAGGGTACTGCACCAGTTCCTGAATGCCTTGTCAGCACATGTTGATGATCATGTATATTTCCCTAATTTCCATGAGGTATTGGCCAGCAATATGCGTCTCTTCCAGCAAATAGCAGAATATCCTGAGGTAGTGGGTGTAATTGACTGCACGCACATACACATCAAAGCACCAGCCGGTGAGTGGGGTAGGGCCTACATCAACCGCAAGGGCTTCCACTCCATCAACTGCCAGGTTGTGTGCGATGCCCAGGGCATAATACTGAATGTGTGTGCTGGCTGCCCTGGAAGCTACCACGATTCCCATGTCTGACATCTGATGCAGCTGTACCAGACATTTGCCAATGGGGACATCCCTGATGGTCACCTAGTAGGGGATGCTGGATATGCACTGGAGCCCTTGGCTGATGACACCCATCAGAAATGCACACACACCTGAACAAGAACTCCATAATGAGGTACACGCACAAACACAAAATGTAATTGAGCGTGTGTTTGGGATGCTCAAGTCATGGTTCCGTTGCCTGGACACATCCGGTGGAGCCTTGCAGTACTCACCAACTACATGTACCCAAATTGTCATGGTATGTGCCATGCTACACAATATGATGCTGCAAAACAGGAACAGCATTGGGCAGGGCCAAACAGCCCCCCCCCCCATTGCCAAGGCCTGCACAGGTACAGCGTGACTCAGAGGAGGAACAACCTGAGCCTGCCTCAGTAGGCAGAAGGAGGCATGCCCAGTATGCCTTGGCCTTGGCAAAGAGGCAATGCATAGCACATACACTGGCTCAGTAGGAACCCTAGAAATGATACCTCTCTCTGACTCGCACATAAAATAAAAGAGATGCCTAACTTGACACTTCCTGTTTCCAAACATGTATAGGGAGTGTAGTATGTGCATCCAACATAGGCAGCCCTGCAGCACCACCAGAGGCATGATTGCCATGTTTTAAACAATATAAAGCAGTGTTAAGCAGCATTTACCAATATTTAGTATATGTAAACAAAATTGCCCGTGCTAACTAGTGCAATGTTGGGCAATGTTGAGCAAGGTTGGGCAAAGTCGTGCAAAGTTGAGCAAAGTCAGGTAAACATGCTCATATTTGCTTTACTGTTCCTTAAGCAGTCCGCTCTGCCCAGCATGAAAATAAAAAGCAGTGACAGGGCTCAAACCCAGGACACTGTGCACTATAGTCACAGTACTGAACCACTAAGCCATGACAGCCTTTCAGTGGCACAGACACAGCAGGACAATTGTACAGTAATGCAAACACAAAGAAATGCTGTATCATGTCCCTAAAGAGGCATATGGGTAACCTCCCCTACAGGCCTATGCAGACAGAGAACATCAGGCCAGGTGGTGTGATGTGGGTAGTGTAGGCTATGAAGTTGCAATCTAATATATGTGACATTAGACGCTAGTATCTGTAGCACAGTAGTATGCCTCAAGCCAGTATGATAGGCAACAGTACAGACTGAAATGGTGTACGGTACATAGCAGTGCAGGCATAGCAAATGTGTATAAGTGTCAGGTGAAACCCTCATCCTATGTACACCCACAGTAACAATCAAGTGTGCCCCTGGGTAGAAATGTACATAGAATAGCTGCCCCCCCCTTGTATGTAGTAATGTTGATAAGTCTATGCAAAGTGTCTCATGGAAGCCCTGCAGGCACAGCATGATCCCTGTTGATCTATGACACAAAGGTGAGCCCTGCTGTAAAGATACAGCTTGACTTTCCATACACTTATAGTATACATGTCTATACTGGGAGTGCTCACACACTCCAACAAATGTAGTGGATTTCATTCAGCATCACACTGAAAGGTCATACTGGGCATGCTCACACATGCCAAATATGGAGGTGATAATAAGGGATCTATGGACACATGTGGATAGACATCTCTACTTCCAGAAACACATTCACAAAGTTGTCAGAAAATCATGCTATGTGTTCACACAAACTACCAAGGTCTGTGCATGTAGGTCAAAGGAGGTTCCCAGTACTCATCAGTCATCAGACCCATCAGAGAGTACCACAACACACTTGCGATGAATCAGACTAGGCATGTTCAACAGCCAGAAAGACCACTGAAGTACCCTAACAAGAGGATTACTGGCCTCAAACAGTTTCCCCATGCAACAAGACTGAATGTAACCCAATCTGTACTCTGTTGCATACTGTCTACTCAGGAGATCTCTGCCCAACAGACAGGTCCATGTCATGGCTACACTCAAATCTGTACTGAGTTACAGCTCAATGGTACTAAATATACAGACCCAACTGATATTGCCAACATCTTGGAAGATAGGATCACTGTTAACTGTACCCCCCTCTTACCCATGAAAGAGCACACCTCTATAATGGAAGACTGCAAAGTTGCTGTCATCATGGCTGCACAGGTAAAAAACACTCTCCAAAGCCAGTATCACAGCAGCCATGGGACCAGATAACTTCACAGGCTGTGTTCCACACAAACCACAGAACTAACAGGCACCACACTAACGTACCATATGCAGTCATAGCCTCACCTCATGCTTTGTGCCTGTTGAATAGTGCACAGTGACGGTTATCCCACTACACAAGGGTGGAGACACCACGGACCCCAGGAACTAGTGCTCCATCAGCCTGACAAGCTCACACTCAAGGCCATGGAATGTGTCATCATACAACATATAAACAATTAAATTTGTAATCCCCAAACCCTGGACCACAACCATGTTGGGTTTGTAAAATGCAGATCAGGACACCTAAACCTGATAGATGACACTGAAGCAGTCAACAGAACCATTGACAAGGGTAAGGTGGTTCACACAGCCTATGTTGATCTTGCCACAGCTTATAACACCACCCCGCACTCTGGAAATATAGATAAACCCACTAAACTAGGTATAAATTGCTATGTCACAAGATGGGTTGCCAACAGGCTTACTGACAGAACACACTGTGAAAGTAGCAAACTCAAAGTATGACTTTGGACCAGTGATGAGTGCCTCACTGAGACAGATGGCTGTTGTCAAAGCCATGGGCTCTAGCTCAATGGCAAAAGGTGCATTGTCATCCCCTTTGTTAAAACCTCTGTAGCCAAGAACTACAACATAGGCGGCAGTATACATAACACTGAAAGTGTGACAAGGGACCTTGGATCACAGGTGTACACTGGACACAAGTGTGATAATCACATCCCCACAGTAGTCAAGAAACCCTGCTATGTAGCACACCACATCACAAAATGTGTCTCATGCAGGATAGAAGAGGACATTGTTCCCCACTACTCATCACTCACTAGAACTGTAATAGAGTACAACGCCACTTTTGCAATGTACCTCACAAGACAACTACAACAACTGTAAAGCCTGCAGCAATACCTCATAAAGAGCATTAGCGGCCAAAAATACATGCCATACACAGACCGTCTCAAAATGCTCCATCTGTACTCCCTTGCATATCACCTACTCAGATGTGTTAACTGCCTAACATACAAAGCTATGTCAAATGCAGAGCTGTTGGACATGCTCCATGTAAAACACTCACAATTCCTCTGACCTTCGGACCCCAAACTACAAGTGAAATACAAAAGGAAGGGGTGTACCCATTTACCGTATGGATACCCACACCTTCAGGTTAGTGGCACAGCATGAGACCTTGGAGACCATGCAAGTGCAACTAACATTGGCCAAAGCTGCTCATCAGATTGTAGCCTGCTACAGATCACCTACCTTGTCACAGGAACCTCACTCAGTATTCCTGAGAACAGTGGAAAATATAGAGGTCTTATCATACACCATTATATGAGGTGATTACAACTTCCCAAACAGTGAGTGGGAGAATTACTTGTGTACAACGTCCTTTGCCCAATGTTTCCTAGAGATTAAAAGCTCTAACACCCTGGAACAGCTGGTCACCATGCCCACTAGAGGTGACACCATACTGGACATGATCATCCCCAACATGGGGTACCAGTGTTCCACAATAGAGATAAAGCCCTCACTGTTAATATCAGATCATAAAGTAATCACACTGGACATCCACATCCCGCCCCCTCACCCAGTCAATGAAACCACCGTGAAGACATTTTCAAAAGCAAACTGCACACGTCCCAAGACAAAAGTGGAAAGTTCAAAAGACCTCTTGCTGTAGGATAATGGTATACAATCTGCCGAATCAGTTACAAGTGAATCCTATGAGCATCTACAGGGATGCATGGATCGAGACATCACAAATAAAACCAAGATGCACTTCTCCAAAAATATGAAAACAATCTGGTGGTCGTTGCCCATAAATAAGCAAGACAACAGAAGGAGGAAACTAACACCTGATACAGCCAACTTCACTAAAGGAAAGGCATCACTGATCATTATAAGGAAGAAGCAATGATCGCTCATAAAATAATTCAAGGACACATTCAAAAGACAAATTGCCAAGGACTGTAAGAATGACAACCACAAAGCCTGTGGTAGCTATACCACACATGTAGGTGTCAACTTCCAAATATGCTTTTAGCTACTGACAAATGGCAAAGAATACACTGAATCAACTTTCATTGCCCACATCCTGGGGGACAAGTTCAGTGCAAATTTCCCCCCATCACCCCCAAAATGGCCTGTGTCCATCACAGAAGGATGCAGAGCCCCAGATGTCATGGACATGCAGGTAAGGACAGCCCTCTCCAAAGCCAAGAACACAGCATCAATGGGACTGGATGGTGTCCCAGGCTGCATCTCACACTAGGCTCAAAAGGAACCACACCCTCACCTACATTCACTGGCCAGACTCAATCATACCACAGGGTATGTACCCAAAGAATGGCATACACCAATAGTCATCCAGCCCCACAAAGGGGGTGCCACAACAGAACCTGGAAACCATTGCCCTATACGTCTATTCAGCCTGGTCTACAAAGCTATTGAGCAAATTGTCATGGAACCCATAAACAGTGACATTGGGGACCTCCAGACACTGGACTCTACACAACCCCACTTTGTTAAAGGCAGACCCTGCCTCCTAAACATAGCTGACTTACTACAAACAGTTACCAAGGACATAGATGGACATGAAAGTAGTCCACACAGCCCACCTGGACCTCACTAAGGACTTTTTACACCATTCCCCACTCTGCCATCATGGACACGCTTACCAGCCTGAACATCAACAGCTATGTCACAGGATGTGTGGCCAAGTGGCTCACAGATCAAACACACATGTTCAGAGTTGCAGGTGCCATGTCCGACTCTAAGACAGTCACAAATGGCATCCCAAAGGTCCTGGCCCTGGGACCCCACCTGTTCAGTAGACACTGCTCAGAGGTACAGGCAAGCATGGGAGGAGTATGGCTGAACAGGTTTGCAGATGACTGCTAACTGTGGTCCATAATTGACTCTATGACTGACACACACATCCTCCAGAAGGGGCTTACAGAGACAGATACCTGGTGTCAAAACAATGCCCCAAGAAGAATGGCAAAGAATGCATAGTCATCCCCTTTGGCTAAAACAAAGTGCAAACAAATCACCACATAGGTGGTACTCCAGTATGTATGAAGAAAGTCATGAAGGCCCTGGGAACACAGTTAGATAGTACACTCTTCTTTGATGATCACATGGCCAAAGTGTTTAGACATTCCTTCTATATAGCCCACCCAATGTCACCTAATGTAACCCACTTTGTCTAGTCTGATTATGTCACCAACCTACAAATATACCTGAAAAGTAAAACTCATAGTAATGTGTATAGCGCGTTGTGAAAATGCGTACTCTTGTAGTATCATAAACCAGTTAGGTAGGGGTTTGAATCCAGCACTTAATAAGTGTATGTGTGTGATCTCCTTGCAGAGAAGAAACCTTTTTGGAGAGTAACTCATACACCTTAAAAGTGGTATACTAGTCTTTGTCAGGTCTGATGATGTCACCATCCTTCAAATATACCTGTGGAAAAGAGAGGTTGCAGTAATGTGTATAGTGCATCATGTAAATGCATATTCCTGTAGTATCATAAACCAGTTAGGTAGGGGTTTGAATCCTGTACTTGAACAGTGTGTGTGTGTCTGTTTCTGTGTGATCACCTTGGAGAAAAGCAACCTTTTTGGAGAGTGCTCATACACCTTAAAAGTGGTATACTAATCTTTGTCAGGTCTGATGATGTCACCATCCTTCAAATATACCTGTGGAAAAGTAAACTCACAGTAATGTGTATAGCGTGTTGTGTAAATGCATACTCCAGTAATATCATAGACCAGTTAAGTAGGGGTTTGAATCCTGTGCTTGACACCTATGTTTGTGTGTAATGACCTTCGAGAGGAGAAATATTTTTGTAGAGTAGTAGAACACCTTACAAGTGGTATTCTTATCTTTGTCAAGTCTGATGATGTAACCGTCTTACAAATATACCTTTGGAAAAAAAGACATCCCAGTAATGTGTACTAATCTAGTATCACGAAGTAGTTAGGTAGGTGTTTGAATCCTGCACTTGGTGAGTGTGTGTTCTTTATGTGTGTGGCACTGTTGGTCAATGTGGAGTGGGTTTTGCTTTTACTACTGTATGACATGCCAGTATGCATTGTATATGTGAGGTAGCTGTGTGGCAAATACATATATGTACATGTTACCTCAATTATTGCATGTGTGTGAACCCTGCTTTCTCCAAGGACACAACTGTCATCTTTGTCAGAGTATGCTGCTGCTTCCCAGACCTTAGGTCACATCTGTATGCTTGTGACAAGGCTAGCCACTGCAGTGATCCCTGGCCTAGGTCATCCGTGTCACACACACTCATTACGGTTACTATTGAATTGTGTGAGTGAGGGTTTATGGCCGAGGTATATGTTAGACCTATTGTAACGCAACAAAGTCTGTCAATGATGACTATTCATTATAGGTGTACAACAACCTTTGTGGAGATGCATGCATACCCCTTATTGCTTATGTGATCCACCGAGGTATTTCAAAATACCTTAGGAAATGTGATTTATCAAAGGAGAGATGATGTAACACTTGGTTGCATGTACACATCGGTACCTGTTCATCATGTTGGTGGCTACTACCTATGTGGTACTGTGGGGATACTATGTTCCGTAAAGGTGGATGACTATGCTTAGTTTGGATAATAGCTTTACAGCATGGGTTTGAAAACAGTTATCTGTCTGTATGGTACCCTTGTGGAGGATGTGTGCGTCATCTGGAGAATGCATTATAGGCCACAGTATGCATTACCAGATGTGGACAGACATATCCCTACTGTGATTGCTTGTACCTAAGAGAGCTATATGCCAAACAGGAGTGGTCTCAGTAATGGGTGCATGTGAATACCACTGGTTACTGGCATAGTATAGTACCTGAAGGATGAAAATGTTGCTATGTTTCCTACAGTTGTGTGTCAGTCATGAAGACATCATCTAATGATTGGTTATGGTCAGGCTGTTGAAGTTATGTATACTACCAGAATGCAGAACAATGACAGATAGTAACAGTATCACCCACAGCACAGTGTCAAACCATGTCATACACACATGTGTAGTCAGGTTCCGAAATGTGTGTAGTACAATGCATACTGGCCACCAATAGAAACTATGTAGTGTTACTGTGTAATACAGGGCATGTCACCCTGCCCATGTGTCCACTATGCATGTATATGCAGACAGTGCACCTCCACCATGTTCACAGATGTACACCTGCAAATCTGTGCTACACACATCCCACATATACTGTCCACTCTCTAACACATGCTGCCAATACTACACACATCAGCCAAGTGGCACGTTGGCGGACAATACACTATTTTAACTAACACTGGTGTATACAATACTACAATGACAATCATAGCTTTAATGCATCATGCCTGCTTAGCTACATCTTCAAGCATCTCATTACACTCTACTGCTGACAACATGGTAACATTGCTGTACTGCTATAAAGTCACCCTGTGCATCAGCACCATGGTAGCCTGTTCCTGCATCGATGTTACAGATGACAGGAGGTAGCACAGGTTTCATCATATGCACAGGGTGTGTTGTCGGTTTGCCAGAGGCCTACAGTGAGCCATCCAATCGACATGTGTGTGTGTGTGTGTGTGTGTGTGTGTGTGTGTGTGTGTGTGTGTGTGTGTGTGTGTGTGTGAGGGGCAAGAGTACTGCTATGGGCCAATGTTGATGTAATGTGTGCGGGTATGTGTTAGCCCTAGGTGTCTGGTTCCTGTGTGTGTGTGTGTGTGTGTGTGTGTGTGTGTGTGTGTGTGTGTGTGTGTGTGTGTGTGTGTGTGTCTGCATGCACACAGTTCCACCATGTGGCTGCCATATACGGGTACTTGTGGGACAGCCACAGACTGTACCTGCCAGGCTTTACAGATCACCATCTCTGACCACGGATATGGTACCTGTGCCTGGCAGGGGTGCTACTGACACTATCAGGTACTAAGCCAGACTGGGTACTATCCCCAGAGGTAGATGGATGTACACTGGACCCAGGTCCCTGCTGGGACTGTCCAGAGCCATGTGCACATGGTCTTCTAGGATGTTCTATCGACAGCCCACCCCCAACATTGTTGGGGCTGGTACTGGCACTACGGGAGTGGCTGTGACTTGGACATCTGTGGCGACTGCCAGCTGCTGATGTTGCTGGCATATGTCCACATCGATGACTAAACCATCCCACACTGTCCTGACACATGAACATGACATTGCGGAGGACATCTAATGTCTCTCCCCAATGTCTATCTGTGACCTCAGTGTAATGACAGATGGCACCTGCTAGGTCAAAGATACTGTCAATTACGGTGGTATGTTCCCTCTGTGCCCTTATTCCCTGTCTGGTGTACCGTACCATACGTGCCTGTGCCTCCAAGACAGCCTGGAAGATGCGTGACGTTGTCAGACCTGTGGCAAGTCTGCCAGTGGCATTATGAGCAGCAGTGCTCTGGCGAGAACCCCTGGACATCTGCCTATGTGGTACACTTCCAGACATCTGGGTATGGCTGCTGTGTTGGGATGCATGTGCCATGGATACCACACTCTCCTGGCCAATGCTGACTGTATGCTGTCCCGCAACTAAGGGCATTGGTGATTTATGTATTGGCAGTATGACTGTGTGCATGGATGGGGTGGACACTTGTGTACTGTCGATTGGCGGCCCAATGACAGACCATGGCAAACATGCCTGTGCCTCAACACACCTATCATCATCATCATCACTATTTTGCTCAGTGGCATTGGTTTCCCCGCTGCATTAAACCAGCCCAAAGTCAGCACCTGTGAGAGGAAGACAGGAAACACACTTTACAACCTGTACATGATGTCGGCACACATGCACACATGAACACATGCACGCATGTACACATGCACACATGCACACATGAAAACATGCACACAAATGCACTCCTCACTAAAACAGACACACACACACACACACACACACACACACACACACACACACACACACACACACACACACACACACACACCACCAGCAATACAGAACATACACAATAGTGGGTGATGGTGGGGGTACAGTATCACAAGGCAATCAGTTATATCACACGTGTCAGCATGCTGGACGTGGGTTGCTCAACAGCATGCAGTGCGGGTGTAGACAACCCTTGCTAATAACAGTATACATGGCTTTGATGCATGTGTGTTGTTGTTCAGTGATCAGCCTCACCCTGGAACGCAATGTGTATATGGACACGACATTGCTGTGCAAGTATTAAAATCTGTGCAATGTCTTGTGCACCATCACTCACAGGTATACATACCATAGCTGGATGTGTATCTGTGTGTCACATAGATATCCATTTCTTATTAGTGCATCTGTGTCTTTAGCAGATGATTGTGGACACATGTGTAGCACATGCATGCGATGTATACACACAGGATGAGTTGTGCATGTATACCTGATGGAATACCATTGCTCAACATAGCCATTGTACAGTGGTTATGGTGAGTGTAGGACATATTGTGGATATACCAGTGCCAGCCATGACATGGCATACTCCAACACAACTGCAGCGTTAAACTTCACACATACACAGTGTGTGTCATGTGACCTATACACTCAATAGCATTACATGACATATATGTGTCACTGTACAAATGGTGATTGCTATGCATAATGTGTATCAGTCCATATGTTTGCACACACACAACATTGAGATGCATAGCAGTTAATGCTATGTGTGGTACTGTGGTCACTGTAACTGGATGGGGTGTAGTACCATGAGCCATTATCATGCAGCATCATGTGGTCACTCAAGGCTACTAATGTGTGTCAGACTGGCACATACCATGCTGTACCAGAACTGCAGTACCATGGCTACATTCACCATTTCACAGCCAGTTGTTACATGGATTTGTATGGTGCCCAATAGGGGGCATTGCCACAGCCACATGAGAGGCATCTATCCCTTAGGTATATCATGTGTGCTGTGTGGATGACATTTGGGATACTGGAGGGTGACCTTACAGCAGGTGTCTCAATACGCCATGTGTAGCATGTTAACGTGTACTGTGTATGACAATGTTGTGTATGTTGTGTGCATGTGTATCAACTCTGCCTATCCAATGTCCACTACAGTGTTGCCACAATTGTGTGTATATATATATATATATATATATATATATATATATATATATATATATATATATTTTCCAAATATATTATTTTTCAATATATTTCTTTTTGTCTATATATGTTTTTCAATATATTCTTTTCTTCTTTTTTTTTTCTTTCAATCTATGACTTCTTTCGATATATATATATATATATATATATATATATATGTATATATGTATATATATATATATATATATATATATATATATATATATATATATATTATTATTCTGCAGCTGTTGTCTGCATCTGTCTCTCTCTCTCTCTCTCTCTCTCTCTCTCTCTCTCTCTCCCTCCGTAGCAGCAATGAAATGATTGCATGTGTGGACAGCAAGTACAGCATACTTTTATGGGTATCTGCACATGTGCATGTGATGGCCTCTACACCAACTGGTGGCCACCATTTGGTAATTGCATGCAGCCTGCTGTGTGGTACTTGCAGTACTCAGTGTCATAGCAACCCAATACTATAAATTGCTAAGTCAGGTAGGCGCAGCCCTTTCAGCTTTCCAAAGTGGGGACCATGCTTGTTTGCTGTGGACACCGTTGTGTAAGTCAGAAGGTTGGTATAGTTCTTATGACTGATGCTAGGGGTGTAGCCAGTGATTTGAATGTTGTACTTAGACCTGAATGTTGCCACTTCCAGTACACAGTTGACAGTGTAGATTTGTACTCACCCCTACAAATGCTAACACGAGATACATGGGAGTATGTAGTTCCTTTTCTACTTATACAATTTGCTGCCATATATACGCAGTTATTGAGATGTTTTCATTTGGCACATGAACTGTTTGTGAACTGCTATACTGTGGATATTAATGTTCTCACTTCTGCACAGTTTGTGTTTCTTTTTGTTGATATTAGCACAGGATGCTCATGAAAAGTGGACAATTCCAGTACTGAGTATGCCTACCTACATCCTTACTGGACCTTGAACAAACAGGTATTTTGTACATTTGGGTGGGGATTGTCCTGCTATGATACTGGGTGGGGGTTGTAAAGTGCTGCTGTAACATTATTTACTACTAGAATGTCTGGTTCTATCACAGTCATGTAATGCAATTCCACAAAAACTGCTGGTAAAGTTCCACAAAACAGGTTTTGTGTTATGGCATTCCTATCTTTCCTTTACATTCACTCATTCTGATGCATGATATATATATATTTCAGCAACAACTTGCTGTATAGCTACTGCCAATTAGTGGTACTTCATGCAGTCTAGTGTGTCCAAGGTCCGAGGTTTGAGACTGACAGAGGTATTTTATTTTGCTGCTGAGCAGAACAAGGGCCCTGACATACAGAGTGACTAAGGCACTTTTAAGCAGTTATAAGCAGGTTTGCGCAATGCTCAGCAATACTTAGCTAAGCGAACACTCGCGGAAACCCGCTAACTACTGCTTAAAAGTGCTTACTCCCGCTAACCCCCACGCTCATTTCTTTGAAAGAAAAGAAAATGGGGAGATAGGAAAGTGGTGAAAAAGGGGCACAAAGAGGGAAAGACAGTAGGGAAAACAGCTCAGGATGTGCAGGACGGGTGTAGGGAAGGTCCATAGCTGCCCATTTCTTTAACAGCAACAGCTGTGCATATACTAATAATTTGGATGGAAATTTGAAACCTTCCACTCCTGAGAGAGGGGTGAGGACAACGAAATATGTTGTACTGCCAATTAAATTTCAGTTTATGTGTCCGGCGAACATGTGTGCAAAATGGGTAGCTATGTATGGGGCGTAATTTTTTTGTGGGAGTAGATTGCCCTTTTTTTTTCCAGGTGAGAGTGGAATGTGGGGTAGGGAAAGTAGGTATATTTGGGGAGGTAGGTTGGGGAGGTAAACAGACAAGACAAACAAGACACATACAGGGGCAGAATATGACACATGGGGTGTGTTGACACCATTGACGGGGAAGGGTGTTTGGAAATCGCAAGCCCATGAGCCCACAGATGGCAACAGTGGAACTGAGATCTCCACCCATGGGCAGTCACCACTGCACCTTCACAACCCGGTGGGTGGCTGGGCTGGGGGCTGCGTAGGAGGGGCAAGCTCACCCATGAGTCGCTCCACTTTTGCCTCGAGCTGGCATAGAGGATCATCGACTGAATGCTCAATCTCCCTACGCACCACAGCCCAGACCATTCGTAGGGTGATAGGTGGCCCTCCTCCAGCCACGCTTGCATGGGGGGATGAGCACCATCCCCTGCAGCACTTCCACCCGAAGGTGGCACAGGATCAATGGAGGAGGAGGTCTCGGGCTGGGCACCGGACCTGCTAGTGCCAGGTGCCATCGCCAGCTTAGGTGGGACAGGTGGGTCCGCTGGGACCGGCCATCCCATACATTCTATATTTAGGAGGATTTAATGACAATATGGGTTAGTAATAGCCAACAGCATTCCAATTTAGTTGTAACAGCATACAGTACTATTCCCATTAACCCAACACACCAGAGTTCCAACAGTTGAACAGCAAGTATAACACATGCATATATAGAACAACAGTGGACATTCCAACATCATGCAGGATTGATTGGTGGCAACAGGCCACCAAGATTGTGGTATGTGAACAGGGCTTATGCATCAAAGTAAATGCAGATATTTATAAATCAATAGGACATGTGTCCCAACAAATGTTATGAGATTCAACATACCCATTGAGTTGTGGAATTGCATTGTTTAGGCACATACAGTAGGGTGTAAAATGATACTTCCATTAACAACTTATATATACTTGTAGTTTACACTACATTCCTATTGACTGCAGTTCTATATCCCCTACATGTATTATTACACTCGGCAATGTCTATTAAATTGTAAAATGGGTTTTGCTAGTTCTTGATATACCTGACCTGTATCTGACATACAAACTGTCCTGGATGCAGATGTTTCTGCTACATATTTATATATTTCATTCATGTTTAAATATCTACATGTCTGTATGTGTTCAGGAGACATTATCAGGTATATGTTGACAGCCCCCTACATTTCTAGCAGCACACTGACATTTCTGGGGAACAGAATAACAAGTTACTCATGTGCCAGATTAACCTGTATATGCTGGCCATGACCCGACAGTTGAGGACTGTATATATGCTTAACAGCTACTGACACTCCCTTCATCCACTTTATATGGGCCTACCCATGTGTGGGTTGACTGCGTTTACTACAACAGTACTATTTCTATAATGCAAGGTTACAAAAACATATCGAAGAAAGTGACGCAGACACACTCCAGGAATTATACCTTTATTTATTACATTACACACTTTTCTAGTGGCTCTCTCATTTATTTGATATATCAGTGCATGCAGAGATCTTTTATTCAAGACATATTATACCTTTATTAATGGGTTACAGCACCTTTTCATGCTGTCTCACTTATTTTATATAACAGTACATGAAGAGAAGTTATTCAACACTCATTATACCTTTATTAATAGGTTACAACACTCTTTTCCAGGCTCTCTCACTTCTTTTATATGACAACACATGCAGAATAATTGCTAACCTGCCTGGTGGCGCAGCCTTAGCAGCCTATCTGTATAGGCTTGCTGATTCACAGCATGGACACCTGCAGCTATGAAGTAAATGAAGGGATATTGAGACATACCTATCCATAACATGGACTACTATAGCAATTCTTACATACTTCATTCCATGGCTACATACTCAGTAGTGTGGCATTTTCCATTTGACGGGCCTCCTGTATCCACTGGTTCAGTCGGTCCTCCTTGCGTCTCTTCAGGTCTGAGAAGTGGTGTCTGACCTGCTCACCAGTCCGAGGGATGCCTGTGGCACTGGTGAGATCATGTGCTAGATGGTTCCAGGCTTCCACTTTGTATTCAGTGCCCTGAAAATGGCCCTGCAGGAGTCTTGCATCATGATGATGGAAGAGGAGCCAAACCATTACTTTTGACTCCTCAATGCCCCACCGTTGCGCTCGAAAATGAGAGCCCTCTCCAACACTGGCCATACTGTCTGCAGATTGGAGCTACAACCAGTTATGGCAATTATTCCCACCTATGGAGCTTAAATATGCCTTATTTCCCTTACTTATTTGTGATTGGCCGGTTTTGAAAATTCTCAGCTAAGAGCAGACCTGCTTAGCAATGGGTAAACTTCCATTTATACATATGAGTGTGTTGGAAATGTATCCATATTTAAAGCTGTCATGGTGTAGTGGTTTATTATGGTGCACAGTATCCCGGGTTCGAGGCCTGCCTTTGCTTTTTATTTTACTACTGGCCAGACCGGCTTGGAGGTGTGGTTGTGTTCAGCCGACTTTGCTCACCTTTGCCCAACGTTGCTCGACATTGCTCTACGTTGCTGTACGCTGCCCGACATTGCCCAATGTTGTGCTAGCACCGCGCTAACATGTTTTGTTTGCGCTAGTTGGCATGATGCGCAGCTCCGCGCAAAATTATTGCGCTAGTTAAAGCAGTGCTCAGCTATGAGCAATTGAACTTAACTGTGCTTAATACTAGTAAACTTTGTTTAGTAGTGCTTCACATTGCTTAAGATATGTTACTTATGCATTTATCAGTATGCATGACCATTCCACATTCTTATATATATATATATATATATTAAATATCATTCCCTATCACATAGGCCATATCAATGCATTTTACTGAGATTTAAAAGGTAAATGTCAGGAATTCTATTTATGGACACATTTCCGACAGAAAACAGGTAGGGAAGTGGAGGGACTCGAACCGGGAATGCCTCCTCTTTGTGCGAGGGCTCTACCACTACGCTATTGCTATTTGGCTTAATTTGCATATAAATAGTTTATTATCCTCTTTGATGTCTACACTGCTAACTGTAGCTAAGCAATGGGCAAACCCACACATACACGCGTAAATATGAGCAGCTATATCGTGAATAATAAAAAAAGGAACCCTTACATTTATACTTGTACAGGGATTTAGAATGTGGGGGAGTGTAGTGTTGGGTATGTGGACATTTGAGAGGACTCGCTCATTTCAGTTGACATTTGCAGTTTAGGCACTTGCAGGGGCATGGATATTTGCACTGCTCGGCAGTCTGACATGCTCCCTGCAGTTGTGCACGCTCCGTGTAAGTCTTAGAGTTGTGTCAGTGCGCCCTCATGAATATGCATGATGCACTGACATCATACCCTTACACAGTCGTTTCCTTGTAAGACTTAGTCTTACATGGAGGATTAGTAAATACTGGCCTATGTCTCAATATCCAAAATGGTGTGTCAAACCAATATATGTGGAACAGAAAGTCTAATAGATTATAGGAAGGTATTTGACTTATTTGAATAAGATTTTATATGGGAAGCACTATATTATCTACATTTTGCAAAATAATTAGTTAGAAATTGCAAGCTCCTCTACAAAAAACTTGTAGCATACATCTCTGTGAAAGGAATCATATCAACAGCATATTAACTGCAAAGGGGCATGAGAGAAGATTTGCCCCTTAACCGCCCCCCCCCCCCCACACACACACACACTATTCCAACTGGTAACAGGTCTTTATCCAATTCTTAGCTCTACATTTGAGAGAAGTGGGCATAACACCCCTATACTCAGGACATTAGTGCCATCTTGGATTGCGGATGATTGTTTGGTGTGGATGTCACAGCCTCATCTTAATTATCCAAAGGTCTAGAATGTCTTAAAATACCTGGAACACTACATCGGATTACTGGTAAATGAGGAAAAAAATGAGTCTCTTCTCTTTATCAAAATCAACAAAAGATATGTTATGCTCCCACTCTGACATTAAGCACTTGAAGATCAGTATGATTTGCAGACAGTTGGGAATTCAGATGACATATGACCCAGTTAATACTATATCAGCCAGGTAAAAGCCACTAAACAGCCAAATCAGTAGTAAAATAACCTTTTCACTGTTTCCCAAGAAATTACAAATGATTAAAATGCTACTTCTTTCTAAGATATTTTTTCTTATGAGACACTTTCCCCACACATATTAATTTCCCTACACAGACAAATGGCAAAAGCTATGGGCCCCAGAATGAGTAGGTAGAAGTTATATCACCATGGTATGTTAGATGGAGTTTATCTTCACAACCTGCTGCTGCAGTGACTAAATATTCATATATCTGAACCAGACTTTATCCCAGACCACTGTGGCTTCTCATTGAGTAGGACATGATTAGATTTATTTATAGTGAGACAACCACCCCTATCTCACTCAAAATGTATGACTATGGAGGTCAAATTCATCATTGTGACCTAGTAACAAGACCTGAGGCTCTCTAAATTCTCAACAAAGGATAGCTGCACACTCAAGTCTGCAGAAAGCAATATACTGATTTCCAGGCCAGTATCCTGAAGTTGTAATGAGATATGCCCATTCTCATCCAAATTGCTTTCCACTCTGCTGTAAATTTTTTGAGAGCCTTCACATGCCATGATTGCAATGGCGATATCTGCAACAATAACAATAACGGTAGCTGTCAACAACAGTAATGGCACATGTAGGTCATGGAACCAAGTAAATTCACAACCTTACTGTTTTTTGGTATCTTGCTCATGAAATTCATGAACAAAAATGACAGGAAAATCTGTGATGGAGGACATCACTCAGGCTGAACAAATAAATTTGACAATACCTATCATGCAGACCCAACTCATTTTACTGATATATAAGTTTCAAAATGATGTTTCAGTGAATGCATACATTCATGAATGATGTAATATGCTTTAATTACAGTGACAATGCTTAGCACAGCTGTGGATCTGAGTATTGAATACATCACAATGTACAAACACACACACACACACACACACACACACACACACACACACACACACACACACACACACACACACACACAGGCAGTCACACTTATTTGAAGGGTGAAGCAGACTTTTCTCCCAGCATATTACTGCTACTCCTGGATCATGCCCAATACATTTTCTATGAAGTCACTAAAATCAATGTAGTGCATTCTGCTGAAAGTATAAAACACATAAGAATAATTACAGGTGCACTATTAAAGTCTAGTGCTACCTGAAGCCAGAAGGCACATATATTTAATATGTTTACTAACATTTGTCATTTTTATTGATCCATCCAGTTGTAGTTACAGGTATCCCATGGGTGTAGGTACGCTATGACTATCTCTGTAATTGATACAGGCATCGGTGTATATAGTACTTCTTTGCTTCTGTAAAAAATGTTTTCTAGCTGTGGTGAATATGCTTCATAGACTACTAATGGCTGTACAAGCTTCTCTTGTCTTTTGTCAGAAGGTTATGTGCTGCTTTACAAAATCCCTCCCTTGTTTCTTTTGTGAATACTGCTGTTGGGGCCAGATGTGAACTCATTAATGATTTTAAAACCGTATATGTACAGAGGATGCATGCTCTTCAGTCAGACTTTAGCAGGAAGGATCAACTTAAATCCTTACTTAAGATTTTACTTTTTTTAGAGCCAGTACAGAAATGCACTGTCAGCTTCTTTTATACCTCCACATAAGTCTGACCTATTTCATTCTCCTGAGCAGTCAAGTCTGACTACTTTTTAATTCAATATTTTTGTGACAGAAAATATTTACTTGTGTCAATCTGTTTCCTCATCTTAAAAACAAAATCCCAATGCTATTCTAAAATAAGGTTCAAATGGCACCCAAATAAATGTTTGGAAGGCAAAAGAATTCTGAAACATATTGCACTTGACTCATACTTTGTTGTCTGGCTAGCTGCTGTTAAGTGATTTGCTCTAAAACATTATGCCTGCTATTTCTGCTTTTATTTTTACCAAAGCCTGTTTTCTCTTGCATGCATTCATTCAGATGTCAAAGATCATACTGTGAGATCAGGTAAACGTCTGCTTTCATTGTAGATTATGACTATAACAATGGCACTAAATGCATGCAGGGAATATTTTTACTTTCTTGATTTGTACTATTGTCCTCTTTTGTTTTTGGCTTAGTCTGCCTCTTCTTTCATTGAAAGAGTTTTTAATATATTTATTAACTATTTGTTGATGGCATTAGTCTCAATAAGCCGTCAGACTCTTTTAAGGGAGACACATGGTGGTATTCGTACTGCTCAGGTGGAATTTGAACAAGGCATGGGGAACTTCCCTTGCTATTTTCTGTAAGTGCAGTGGGATTATTTACATTTACCTCAGCTAACTCAAACTCAGGCAGAATGAACCTTGAGTTAATATTTTGTCATGGCACACTCAAGAATTTAGCACTGCACAATGGTGCAGTGGTGTTGGTAATGAAAACATTAATCCAATCACGAGTGGTGGAATAGAGCACACAGCCTAATGATCTTTCAGCACCAGAGATAAGTGTTTGACTTGTCAAGATGGGGACACTTAATCCTTTCCTAATACACAATAGAAATTCAGTTACTTTCAATGTTTGTCTTTTCGACTTTTTCCCGGTTAGGAGTCGCCACAGGGGAACTCCGGTCCGCTAATGATTTGCAGTAGATTTTTATGGTGCCGAGTTGCCAGCCCGACACCCAACCTTCAGCAAAGGCACACCCATTTATGCATGTCTTTCGAATGCCACTCGACCACGGGGAGGACATGCAGACTCCACACAGAAGGCACTCCAACCATGAATCAAACAGGAGAACCTCTTGCTGTGAGGCAACAATGCTACCGCTGCACCACCACGGCTAAAGTCAATTCCTGTGCTACCTAGGTGCATAGGTACATAGGTTAGCACTGCCCTAACTGCCCTTGCCCACCATTTTAAGCCTAGTCTATTATCCCAATGTGTGCTTAAAATTAACCTAATTTGAGTTCAGATTCACTTAGCCCTTTTCACTATCTATATTTATATGTTGCTCCTGAAAATTATTAGCTCAAAACATAGATATTTGGATGGGACCCATGTGCTGGGATAAAGAATTTAGTTGCTGCCTCTGTCCATCAGTAAGACATGAGGGAATCTTCAGGTAAATTGACTATTTCCTATCTACTGATCCAAGTTACACTTGAATGTTGACAGGGATGAATGATTTGCTTTATGTGGATGAGGAGTCTGTTCTAGAGCAGTGGTATCCTATGCAAAATATAAGTTCCCCCAAGACTGTTCTGTTAATGTAGCAGAAGAGCTTTAGGTCCCTTGATGGAGTATTTCTGATACCATTTGACTAGCATTTGACTAGCAGATGTGAAATAACTCCATCATTAATGCTAGACACACATCTCTTAGCAGTCGGTAAAAGACTGAACATAGCAATAAGTCTTTGAGACAGTGCATGTAGGACATGCTGTTTATGCCTTGTAATTGTTTTGTAAGGAAGCTCTTTGGGTGTTCCAGCTGCTGCATGTGCCTGAACAAATACATGCAAAAAGGGGCATTATACTCAATGACTGGCCTAATGAGGACTGAGTAAAGAGGAGGGCAATGGCATCCATGGATCTAGAAAGAGTCCCCTTGCTTATGAGCTGCACATTATAGGACATCATTACCACAGTGTACACTTACTGGTCAAAAGTTGTTCAAAGTCCACATAAGTTTCCAAATCCTGTACTACTGGGTCAATTCCTTTGAGCGTGTTGTCAATATGGTAGGTCCCCTGGGGAGTCGACTTTCCAAAGGATACAATAATGCATTTTTTTTTTTACATTTAGCTTTAGTCCATGAGTCTCGCATAAGTAATTTGTTTGGGACAAACTATCCTGTAAGATCCAACAAAAAACTTGACAGAAATCCAAAAATCCGCTAACTGTCCTGTACTCTTTTATTCGGGAAACCACAACAGTTAAGCGCTTTCGTCAGCAACCACAGGCTGACTTCATCAGAACTTGTTCAGATAGATCACCCACATTGTTCAGACTGAGAAAGCTGCTAAGGTAGAGATTCAAAAGCTGCCAAGTTTTGAGTACAGGACTGTTAGCATTTTTTTGGATTTCTGTCAAGTTTTTTATTGGTTCTTGGTTTCGTGTTTGTTATTATACTGTAAGATGTCTGAGTCTTTTGGGGAACTGATGACTGCTCTTTGCTTGCAGTCATCTGCAAACTTAGTTATAGGGAGCCCTTTGATATTGGCTTTTACTTCTGAAAAGTAGATGCTGAATATAAGAGGTCCCAGCATTGAACCTGGAGGACTCCATTGGTGATTTTTTTTTTTTTTTTGTGGAAGGAGCCACCCCATTTTGATCTTCTGTGTCTAGCTATATGGCAATCCAGCATGAGATGAAGGAATTTATTCCTAGTTTAATAAGATGTTATACTATGCCTGATTGATGAATATGTTAAAGGCCTTGGTCGCGTTGAGGTACTGCATGTTGTGTGGATCATTTTATCTTCATTTGTTGCTTTGGTCACCCTTTCAAAAAAAGTCCACCAGGTTGCATATGAATGACTTGCCTCTGACGAGTGAAACTGATATGGATCTCATGTTTATTGATTAACTCCATGATAAATTCATGATAGTTCTTTCCATGGCTTTACATATGAGGCAAACGCATGGGTATGCAATTACCTAGGTCCATGAAAGGTCCTCCCTTATGCTGGGGAATAACTGTTTTTATTCTCCATTCACAAAACCTGCATGTAAGTTAAAGCTGTATGGTGCTGTTAGGATTGCTGTTAAATGATACCTCTTGCTATTCAAGATGCATCTAGGGATATTGCCAGGACACATTGATGCAGTATGTTTTCTGTTTGATAGTGCTTTCAGGACTTGGTCTTGTGTGATTGCTGGTGATGACTTGGTTTCAGATATTTCATGTGCGATAGACTGGGGGAGATGTGTAAACCTTGAGCTGAATTTATCAGCCAGAGGGTTAGATATATATTCAGCTTCAGTGTAGATAACAGCTTTTAAAATCAGCACAGTGCACTGTTGCATTGTCCTCAAAGACTATCTATAAAAAAGGTTTTGTAATTGTCTTTTGCTTGGGTAGCTATTTTTACCTCAAACTTGGCTTTGGAAGAATTAATTAAACACCTGAACGGCTTGTTTACATTACTGAGAAAGGTTCTATTATTGTTTGTATTTCTGTTTTTACTTTTAGCTAATAATCTCTTCCTTGTATTATAAAGTTTATTTAACCCAGGAGTGGGCAAGTGGCGTGCTGTGATCCCACTTCATAAAGTGTTCCACAGACCCTGGAAATTACCGCCCCATTAGCTTGACAAGCCTTATCTGCAAAGCCATGGAGAGGATCATAATGGAACTCATAAATAAAGACATAGGGAACTTGCAGACTTTGGATCCAACCCAGTTTGGCTTTGTCAAAGGCAGATCCTGCCTCTTAAACTTGGTTGACTTTTTCGAGACAGTCACCAAGGCCATTGATGAGGGAAAGGCAGTCCATACAGCCTACCTCGACCTGGCAAGGCCTTGACACAATACCCCACTCAGGTATCATCGAAAACTCATCAGCTTGAATGTAAACCCATACATCACAAGATGGGTTGCAAACTAGCTAAGCGACAGAACCCACAGGGTCAGAGTTGCTGGAGACATGTCAGACTCAAAGCCTGTCACAAGTGGTGTCCCACAGGCTCAGTCCTGGGTCCACTCTTGTTCGGCATCTACTTTTCTGAAGTACAAGCAAACACAGGAGGGTTATGGCTGACAAAGTTTGCAGATGACTGCAACTAGGGCATAGTCGAAACACATCTGACACAGATATCCTCCAGAAGGGCCTCACAGAAACGGATAACTGGTGCCAGAGCCATGGCCTGAAGTTAAACGCCAAAATGCATAGTCATACCCTTCGGGAAAAACAAGGTTACCCCTAGCTACCATATAGGTGACAATCCACTGAGCACAGAAAAGTCATCAGGGATCTGGGGACCCAAGTTGACAGTAGTCTTTCGTTTGACACTCATGTTGCTAAAGTAGTTAGGAAAACCTTCTATATCGCCCACCTGATCATGAAGGGATTCACATCTAGATCAAGGGGTCATCGCCCCTGTACTCATCACTCATTAGACCTATGATTGAGTACAATGCCCCGCTCGAATGTATCTGACCAGACACCTGATGCAGCTTGAAAGGCCCCAAAGTTCCTCACCAAAAGGATAAAGGGTCTCAAAATATGTCTTATGCTGCCCGACTGAAAGTACTCCAGCTTTATTCAGTCTCATACCGCTTGCTCAGAGGTCACCTGTGCCTGACATATAAGGCCATGTCAAACCCAGATTTGATGAATATGCTTCACCTCAAAAAATCTAGATCCCTCAGAACCACAAGGGCGGGAGACTTAAACCTTGACACGGTTATAAATAGAATGTGCTGGAGGGACAGATTCATCACCCAGAGACTCCCTATGCTGTGGAACAAAATCCGGTACATGTGAGGCAGAGCACCTCGCTGGCCTTGTTCAAGAGGAATCTTGACCAATGGATGGGAGATCGCAGATATATCCCAGGGATTACTTCAGTGTCACTGCTTGACAGAGGCACAGAAAAATGATAGGCATAGTTTTTATTCAAACTAAAGGGGTGGCGAAAGCCACATAACTATGGGCTAGGCTTATAAATGCCCTTGGGCAGATAGCCTAGTATGAACCTATGAACCTATGAACCTATAATATTAAAGTTCCACTGAGTTGTTTATATATGTAGTATGCCTTTTGCTTGTTTATACCTGGTATACCAGCATCTATGCAGCTATGTACATGTTGGTACATGCTTGTATAGTTCAGTGCTGTTTGTTTCAACATACATAGTAGAGTTAACTAGGTTTGGTGGGGAGTTGAAGCTTGCCACTGTATCACTTAGGAGTAAACAGTTTGCAATGGAAAAAAAGGATGGTGCAGTGGTGCAGCGGTAGTGATGCTGCATCACAGCATGAGGCTTGATTCTCAGGTGGAATGTCTTCTGTGTGGAGTCTGCAAGTCCTCCCTGCATCTGTGTGGGTTTCCTCTGGGTGCTCTTGTTTCCTCCCATGTTACAAAGAGATGCATTTGGAATGTTTCTCCCTGGGCCTCTGCTGAAAATTGGCTTCATTCCATGTTGGACTTTCCTGGTAAATAAATATTTAAAGGAACATGGGTTGAAAGTGGTCCCTGGATTCCATTTTATTTTGAAAGAAACAGCTTTAAGATCAGACCTAAGGACACGCTCTAAGATGTTATTCCCTCTAGTGGTACCCTGACTAGTTGTTTCAGGGCATTTGGATTGACAAAAGTCCAGGAATCCCTGTGCTTGTGCACTAGTGGTGGTGAAGGCTTCCCAGTCTGTAGTTGGATAGTTTAGAATACCCATGAAAATGGTATTAGATTTCAAAGTGGGTAACTCTAGTTCTTGTATGTATACACTGTGGCATTCATGAGTCAGACAAGAAGTTCTATAAGTAGCTAATATAAGGTACTGGACCTATCGCTAACTAATATATGATACAGGACCTTTCTGATGGTGATTTGGATATGAAGAAGCTGTGGTAGATCATGGTGCTAAGCAGCCCTGATGTGAGTCTCTTCTGGATGAAGACTGAGACACCTGCAACTTTTTTCCATCTTCTGCAGTGGCTGGTCTAAAAATGTGTAAGGCTTTACAGCCAGAGTACTCCCTCCCATTTTAAACCATGCCTCAGACAATACACAGATGACTACTTCCTCCAGGGTGAGGAGGGCTTGTATGGTGTGGTGTTTTTGTTTAGGCTCCCATTATTGATCATTGGTCAGTAGCACCTTCATATTTACCATTGCTTGTGTCATTATATTGTTAAGTATATCTAGTCGATACTGTGATAAAAAGGCAATATGGAGATTGAATGAGGTCTTTGCCAGTATTAAAGCATAGAGGGAGCAGGTGCAGGCTATCCCTGATCATGTCCTCCCAGGCTGACAAATACTGGACCCTTTTCTAATCACACCAAAAACAAAGCCATTTATTGAAGTGAATAATGTTTTGCTCATATTGTATCATCATCCTTGGAGAAGGTAGAATACCACTCGATGTTAGAATAATACCTACCTGGGAGACATAGTCTGAGAGTTCCATCATGCATCTCAGAAAAGGACTGTTGGCTAGTTTACCTTCAAGTATCTATGCACCAATATCTACTGCAAAAAGTAAATCTGTGAAAAGAAAGCATAAGATTTTTAAAAAGTGCATGCCTTTCAGCAAGAGACATTGCACATCTGAAACTGTAGTAGCCAGATATTAGAGAAGAGATTTGCTGTAAGCATTAAGGTAACTATATGAAAACTTGGTGGAGTGCTATCACTATGCCCCATAGAGCAAACAGTTAAAATTATTTCATTTCACCTCCACGCATATTAATTGCATTCATTACAATAATGTACTAGAAGCATTTATCTAATGCATCTCATTTCAGATTTACAATATAAAAGTTTAAGGTCTCATTCCAAGTAAAAGTATCATTCATTATTTGTCAAAGTAAAATGCTCTTAAATTGATTTCTCTAGTTATTCTACCAGACGGCAGTGAAATTAGTGTCTAAGACATCAAACCTATGAAACAAATGCTTGAACATTGGTTTTAAGCCTTGCATAGCAAGTTATAAAATCTTATAAATATTCTTATTAAATCATACTTATATTAATCTTCTTTAATGTCTCCTTTCTCAGAATGATAATGCCTTATGTGCTTAATAATATCCCTATCTTGTCTATATAGCAACTAATAGACTTGGTTTGGTCCAGTGGCTAAAATATTTACAAGAAATATGTTCATTTAGTTGTGACCTTCTGTTTACCTTTATGATTATACTCTAAAACAATTATTTTTCCATCCTGAAAACTGTAAGTTCATTCTGATTAATTTGTAATGAGTGTCAGAGCATACACAGTACATGTTTATACACACACACACACACACACACACACACACACACACACACACACACACACACACCACCCTTCTTGGTCTTACTCTGTTGTAATAAACACCTTTGTGTCCTTCTTGCTGTCTTTATATGTTTCTAGGTTATAAATAAGCTTGCAGTTTAAGAAGCCATACAAAAACTTATCCACCTCTCCTGGTGTTGGTGGTTGAGTAAGAGTGTCTCCCCAGTTAAGTAGATTGTAGCATACTAAAATTAGAATAGACTGAAAAAACAGACACGTTTGTTCATAGTAGAGCACAAATGGTTGTCTATTAATTCAATTATTGCTTTGTAGAATCTGAAATACATTAGTAGAGTTAAATGCTTTAGCATCTTAAGTTTGCATTTCTGCAAAACATTTAAATGCATTGGTACTTTAGTGTTTTATTCACTGCAGCTAAATTTTCATTCCAGGGGTGAATCATTCATATCTGGTGCTTTGTTTCTCTCTGAGATTAACCTCAGCGGCCAGCTACAGGCAGTCTTTACTAATTGTTCCTTATATTATACTCTTTTGTACATTTTTTATCACTGGATTTATATTCTTGTCATTATCAGAAAGGCTGCTTCTGTTCCTTATTCTGTCAGATATGTTGGAAACAAACACTATGAATGATACTACACCCATAACTCACGCTTGTTGTGCTGAACTATCAATTTCTCTTATTCTGACAGTTTGTTCCTTATCATTATGTGCTGTTGTTAACCATGCATAAATCCAGATCACCATTCTTGGTCCTAAGCCTCACTGCTCCAGTTTTCATATCAGCTGTAGCTTTGAGAGTAAGACAGAGGTCTTGATGATGTCCAGGCAAACTTAATCTTTTAGTACTTCGGTCAGTCTTACCTAACCTTCTCATAAAACAGTATCAACTAAGAATGACAGATCATTCTACTCATCAGACCAAGATGATTACTGTTCTTCCTTACCTTCTCTGCACACTCCCAATTGAAGGTAACACATGTGTTGTCCTCCATTCCCTGTGAATCTTACCTTTGAATGGCAACCTTTTGAGGATTTCTGTCAGGGAATCTGAGAGCTCACTAGTGATATACCTGTAGACTTTGGCAACTCCCATGTTTCTTGCACTTTGCAATCCTTCCTTAATTACTCTCACAATGGCAAGAGCAAGGATACATTTATGAAAACCTGATTCAAAGGCTTGGTCTATGCCTTTCCTTCATTTCTCTCATTGCAGGCTTTATTCCTAAAGGTGGGGATTCAAATATGGCAGTGATCCTGGCTGATCCTTATTGTTCCAGACAAATTCATCTCTCAGAATTGTAACAGTTTATTTAGCCATTCCATTTGGATTGCAGTATCACAAAGTCTTGTTCACTCACCCAGATATCTACTTCTTTAGTCTGACAGTTTGACTACTGCAGTTCTACTAGGTACTACAGTGAAATAATTTTTAGTTACTGTGGGCTCTGTCATCTCTTCTTCATAATGGCCTGCCATTAAGAAAATTTTTAGGGACAAAATGAAAAGTTGTTCTATATGGGCTTCTGCCAGGGATATACATCCTTTTCCTCATAAATGTTTGTGGTCTTTCATTATCTCTCTGAACTCTTTTTTTCTGCATTATATTCTGTTCCCATGCCTGGAGATTATCTAGCTACTTCCATTACTGCCCATTCATTCTCCATCACTGAGGCAAGAGCTGTTTATGGTACAGTGATCATCCAGGCAGCAATGAGTGGTATTTTCTTTTTCTGACCTATCCCCTTCTCTTGTTCTTAGCAGATGGTATGAGAGCATGTTTTCCCTTGTGAATGTGCAAATTCCGACCTGGAATCCATAAAGGCAAATACAAAGGCATGAGTTGACAGAGCCAAACATACATCCATGGCATCTTCTTTCTTCCTTCCTTCCTTCCTTCCTTCCTTCCTTCCTTCCTTTCTTCCTTTCCAGGAGGTATTAGTACTGCAGCAGGCTGCACTACTTATCTTCCTACAGGAGCTGGCATTGGCCAACTACTTCTACCCTCGCTTAGCAAGCTTCTCCAGAGCCCAGGCAAATAATTAATCTTGGGTCATCTGTGTCATAATATGGAACTCCTCACTCTGTACCATGGAGCTAGGCCTTCTCCCTGAACATTTTAATTGTGGGTGTAGTTATTTCTGCATAGAAGTCCATTTATCTGTTATTCATAAGTTTCATGTAAATCATGACTTATAGGTCTTAGCTACACTAAGTCTATATGTGCTTTCTTGATGGTAGTTTCTTCCTTCAGTGTCCAATTAGGGATCCAGCCCCCACCGCCAGAGATATACAATTTGTACATAAAAAAAAAAAAAACAAACAAAAAAATTTCTTCTCTCTCTGTTTGAACTTATTGTTTTAGCAGAAGTATAATCTCTTAGAAGTCATTATTTCTAGTGACATTTTACTTTGTTAGTCAAATTCCGCATACGTGATGTGCCTGTTATGATGTCTTTGTTTAAGTTTTGTAAAGAAGGAATTTCAGAGTGCATACCTACCCTTACTTAATGAATAAGCTGAGTATAGAGACAACTCAGGTACAGTGCAGAAATGATAATACCAATAATAAAAGATAATGTGTTTCTTCAGGACTATCCACAAATAAGTAAAAAAAATGAGTCTATCTTATCAGTTCATTTAGTTGGAGTTCTATACTATGATGTCCAAAATGCATGGTTGTTCTAGATAACATGGCATCTGTGAGAAGAACTCTGGCGGAAGGTATCATTCTGCCATTCCTTATCACTATATTCTGTATTTTCAGTACATTTCCAATAGTCCAAATCTTTATTGTTTTAATTATCTTGCTACCACTCTCCCCAATCATATGTAACTGCTGGACAGATAGTGCTAAAAATCCTTATTTGGGTAATCATCAAGCAGCCAAAAATATCCTAGCAGAGGACACCTGCATTCACAGCCAGAATTTTATCAGTTTCCCAAAATACAATAGAGACATCTTAGCACATAACACTACAATGACACTACAAAATGTATTATTCGTACCAGCCTCCTGCAGGATGTCCTTTGGGACTCCTAACCTCCCTGCATTGAGGAGGTTTTTAAATGGTGCATCTGCTTTCTAGGCAGGTTTGAATGGTTTAGCTCCAAAAAGAAAATTTAAGTTAAGGAAATAGTCTCAGCCCTTATGTGCAGGCAAGTTCAATGACTTAAAGGAGAGACCCAAAATAATTTAAAAGACCAGCAGAAAATGTGCCAAATTATGATATCACATGTCTTACAAATACATTGGACAGTCAAAAACATATGTATTGCTCCTATTAGAATTACATTAAATAATTGATTCACCTCCTAAGTAAGCTCATAAAAAAAAAAAAAAGAAAAAAAAAACAACCCTGTCTACCCTGTCTAAAAGGTAAAAATAACCAACGACACTCTTACAAAAAAACGAACCACAAAATACACAAACTGGCTGAAGATAAATCCTTTTTACTTCCAATAAAGAAACAAAGTGTCCAGAATTTAAAATGACACACAAACAAATTGAATAATCCAGTAAGGTAAGCGCTTTCATTTGGCGGTTGCCAAACTTTTTCAAACAAGTAGTCGTCATTTCCTGTTGGATAAATAACAATGTTCTGATGATGTAATACATTGTATTTCCCTTAAACTGTAAAGAAACAATGTATCTTATAAAGAATATTATCAGTAAAAACTATCAGAACATTGTAACAATCATCAGTTAATCGATATGCCCAACCTGTTGAAACGCTCTCAAAACATAAACATTTAAAACCTTTGAATTTATATACATGTTCAATAATCAATACATTTCAAGTAACAATATATTATGTTGTCAAAGTCTGGAAAGCAACCCACTACTACCCAAACTGTAAAAGGTTTTACCCAACGCGTGTTTATGCATTAAACCAAATAGTAACCAGATGAAACAGATGAAATACAGTTATATATAGTGTCGCTTATTTAACCATTTACTTTCCTGCATAAAAAAGCACATCATTTTACCAAATCGCTCCTATTTCTATTTAATAATAAAATCCTCGAATAATATATTCTGAAAGGTCTTACTAGCCTACCTATGAAAAACTGAACTAGATTTTAAATTAATAAAAGTAGATAAGGAAGACAAAATTATAAAAAAGACAAACTTATGTGGTTGAGAACCCAACCATATAAGATAAGGTGTTGTTAGTAATTATTAGTGTGTGCAGTATTGTATATTAATTCATTAAACCTTATGTCTTACATTGTTAATCAATTGATAACCAATATAAAATATATATAAAATATCAAATATTAAATATTATTGGTTGTAGAGATATCTATAAAGTGCAACGTGCATGGTAAACAACAATCAACTTTAATATATGAATGAATTACCATTGTAATCAAATGTATTCTACTAAAACAGTGAATACTATATAGTGGTGACAAATAATAAAAATAGTAATGATAATAGTGATGAATAATAAATTAAATCGACAGTAATTGTAACATTATAAATATGTAATAAATATACCCTAATGTATAAATAATAAAATGCTGACTAAATTCATGATGATCTTTTAGAAACAAATGCTTTTCCTCCACTCCGGAGTTCGGAAACACTGTAATAACGTCAACAAACAGCCCAACAACAGAATCAGATGAGAACTTGTGGGCCACAGAATCAATCATATGCACGAGGATCCTTTTCCAGGGGGAGGAACAATTATCACAGGGGCCAGTGGAGAGGACATTAAAGTCTGTAACATTACCATCAAGTTGCCCTGTCATTTATACCAACAATACTAATGACTTCCAAGTGTACAATTACTCTTATTATGACTTTGACAAATGTATATTGTTTGAAAAATATGTATTAGTAATATGCATGCTTAGTGCATTCGAGGTTTAAAAGGGTTAATACATTTATTCTGTTCACACTGCATGAATCTGCACAACTACTAGAGACATTCCAATCCTGTTTATGTCATGAAAATATGCGCAGCTATGATCTGCTTATGCCATGGAAATTAACAAGAAGCATTTGATTTCTGCTAATGTCATGAAAATAATAAGTGTTTCATTTCTACTAGTGTCATGAGACTTAACAAAGAGTTTTTGATTTTCTGCTTATGCCATGAGAAAGTACACAGTGCTGAAGCTATTGATAATGAAACCAAAGGCTGCTTGAAAGTATAAACCGTAGTCAGCATTACTTGTACCTAAGCTAGAAATGTACCTTGAATCTAGGCAAAATGTAACACATATATATTAGAACTGCACAATTGAAGAATTGAAAGATTGTGGTGGGCTAAAAATAAGCCCCAAGGTCAGGTTGTTTTTCTCAAATGTTTTTGTAAATCAACAATAATCCAGTCATGTCAGCAGAAAACCTAAGTAACATTTTCTATGTAACACATAGTGAGTTTTAAATCTGAACATGTCAGCAGGAAATCTAAGTAACATTTTCTGTAGAGTAATACAGAAAGCTGTGTCTAACTACGTCAACAATAGAATAGTAACATTTCATAGAAATGTATAAAAGTAGCATACTGCTCACTAGTAATTTAGACAAATCATTCTGCCTGCATGCTTTGTCTCCTTGCTGCAAGTTAATAAAGGGTGCCATACTTAAACTTACGTGAATTGGTCTTTGAAGTTTTTTCCTTTGATAGATTGGTCTTTCGGACTGGAACCCTCTCTTCACCTCGGATCAGATGGGCCAGGTGGTTGAAACCGTACGGGGAAGAAACCAAATTGGTTCTTCTTATTTAAAAAAGCCCTCAGACTGAATTGTCGTACAAAAGAGGCCATTCACTTTCTGATCTGCGACTGAAGGACGGGTCTCCGCGAATCAGGTGATCAATCACGTAGGCTCAGGTTAGGTGAATCTACTTTCCTCTGTTTTCTGTTTTAGATCAGGGACCAGATTTGTATTGTTTTTGTCAAGACTGTATTTTTGCTTACAAGTCAGGGACAGAAAAGATTACTGTCTTGTCATAGATGAGGAGAAACAGAATAAGTAGGCAGTCATTCTGAAGAGACTATAACAAAATCCATGGTACCACATTAAAAATAAGAGAAGTTACGTAAGGATCAAAAGGGTAGAACAAAATGGGTAATAATTGCACAAAAAGACCCCAAAATCCACCGTTAACAGAAGACGCAAAATACATGCAGTCGCAGTGTGCCGACAATATTAAATATTATTCAAAATGGGTTAATAAATATGAATTTGACGGAAAATTAGAAAAATCCTCACTTATCAAACTTGTCAAACAGCTCAAAACTGATTCCAAAGGTCGGGTAAAAAAGCAACGCAAATTAGGAATTCCTCAGGCACACAAGTGGATTGAGGAAGTAAACCGTAGGGAACAAAAGAACAACAATTCAAAAACAATGTTTTTAGACAAGGAGGACAATAACTTAGTAATAGCATCGGCCTCTCTGCCTCCCTTACCAGAATATGAAGCAAGTGAACAGGTTAGTCCACCCCCATGATATCTTGTTGTCACTGAAAATAGAGACATTGTAAAAGTAAAACCATTTATTAGAGATCCCATCGGGACCAGGTCTCGAACAAGGGCAGGTAACTCAAATGAAGGCATTGAGTTATATCAAATGGTTAAGAATTCACGATCTATGAGTGAAGAAGAAATATGTCCACTTATAGAAGTACCCAACCCTCAGGCAGGTCAGGACAATCAGGACCCAACTATTTTAGTGTATAGACCTTGGACTCAGGAAGATATCCGGAAAGCCACTGAGAGAATTCCCCATCCAAAAGTTAATTTTAGAAAATTCTCAGAAGATTTGCAAGGAATGAGGCTGAGTTATAACTTAAATGGAGAAGAGGTAGAAAAAGTAGTTAGACAAATTGTGGGGACAGATTGGCACATGATTAGTGGCAACTGGAATCCCCGTGACGCTGCACAAAGACCCCTCCCACATAGCAGCACAGAATTAGACAGAGTAAAAGGTCTTACAGACCGCATTTCTGAAAAATGGAAGCCTAGGGCAGACTGGAGTTGCATTAATCAATGCATCTAACAAGAAGGTGAAACAATTGACCAGTATTATGCCAGATTATTAGAATGTTTTAATAACCACTGTGGAATGCAGGTTCCTGAAGGTCAAACATAAGATTCCCCATATGAACAGCAGTTAAAGAATGCATTTTTAAAGGGCAGTATTGCACCTATAAGCAGTTTTATTACAAAACACATGGTAGACCATCATACAAGCAGTTACAGTCATTACTTGAATATGCTAGGCATGCCGAAAGGCATTTTAATAGCAAAAAGAAAAAGAAAGCTCAAGTATTTTCTGTAGAAGATGGAGCAGAAGTTTATGTAGTACAGTCCGGGAAAAAGGGCAAGAAAAACACACAGGGAAACAAACAATCTGATCAATGATCAGAGGACTTTGAAGGGCGAAAGAAAAGGGGTGAATGTTTCAACTGCAATAAAAAGGGACACTTGGCAAAGGATTGCAGGAAAAACAAGAAGGCAACAACGGAAGACAAGGAGGGTGAGGACTGACTATATGGTAGTCAGGAATCACTAGAAGGGGATAGCGAAGAAAGGACAAATGAGAATGTGATAGAGGGAGTAGAGGATGTGACAGAAGAAATAGAGGAAGTGCAAGAAGTTAGTGACAGTGAAGAAAATGAAATATTAGACCTAGCTTTATTGAGCTTGGAGCTCTATTTAGCAGAAACAAAACCAGAAGTTACACTCTTGGTAGAAGGGAGGGAAGTCAAATTCTTGTGTGACTCAGGGGCATCACGAACCCTGATACATCCCTCCAAACTGCCAGAAAACACAGAGTCACCTGATTACATACTGGTAAAAGCAGCTAATGGACAGCTGTATCGGGATCCCCTCTCCCATAACATTGCAATAACTGATCCTGTTTCAGGATTGACTCAGAAAAGCAAAATTGTTGTTTCTGCAAAATGCCCAGTAAACCTCTTGGGCAGAGACCTCATGCAGCTATTTGGAATAGCAGTAGTCCAAACCATGCTAGTCCTAACCATGTTAATGGAAGCACAGTGACAAATTGATACCTTTACAGTGCAATCAGAGGGTGAAATGTTTTATTGGTACAGCCAGGACTTGGTTACGACTGTTCCAGGGACTGTGACTGAAGAATTAATGAATGTAGCCATCAGCAAGTTCCCCTCCATTGACATTGATAAGCAACACCTGTTGCACTGTACCCTGTATTATTGTAACACACCAGGACCTGGTAAGGAATATGAGCAAGAATTGTTTAAAAATCATGCAAACAGATTGATATTACGTAACCTGTACTGGGACACAGAAGGGAACAGTGTAGCCAGCTGTTCATTGCCCCAGGAGTTCTTTACACTTTATAAATCTAATCGATTACCACATGTTAGCTTAACCAAGAACAAAAACATAGAATGGGCAGACCTAGGAGAAAAAGTCACGAGATGGGAGAAACAGACACAATTAGAACTGTCAGAACAGGGAATACAAATACAGAAGTTGAAATGGATAATGCAGACCCACCCAGCCGTACATTTGCAGTCTAGCAAGGACAGCTGATTAGCACTCCTATTAAAGGAGGAAGAGAATGCCTTACAGAATATACCAGAGACTCTCTGGTCAACAGGAAAATCAGATGTAGGACTTATTCATACAGCAGGACCAGTAACTATCACGCCAAAGTCAGTATTCAGACCACAAAAAAGACAGTATCCCTTAAGAAAAGATGCAGAGGCAGGGATAAAGCCTATTATAGCAGCCTTACTTAAAGGGGGAATACTGGTAGAATCTCCCGATTCACCATGTAATACACCCTTATTTCCAGTTAAAAAAGCAAATGGAGAATGGCTTATGGTCCAAGATTTACAAGCTGTAAATGATGCAGTAATACCAAGGGCACCTACGGTGCCAGACCCACACACCCTGTTGAATGATTTAAAACCTCAACAGAAGTATTTTTCTGTAGTAGACAGCAATGCATTCTTTTCGATACCGATACTCCCTGACAGCCAGTATTGGTTTGCATTCACATTTCAGGGGAAAAGGAATACATATACGCGACTACCACAGGGGTATTGTGAAAGTCCAACAATATTCTCACAAGAAATGGCAAGCAACTTGGCGGGATTTACCCCACCAAGAGGCAGTCAGATTTTACTTTATGTTGATGACATCTTGCTGGCGGCCCCCACCCAGCAAGATTGTAGAGAAGATACCATAGCACTATTACGATTCTTAGCCACTGAAGGACATAAGGTAAACAAAAATAAACTGCAGCTTTGGAAAAAACAAGTCAAATACCTGGGATATGTAATATCCAAGGAAGGTAGAACATTAGATGAGGACAGAAAAATAGCAATATTACAAGCACCAAAACCCACTACCAAGAAGGAAATGATGTCCTTCCTGAGTACAACTAATTTTTGCCGGAGCTGGATTCCAAACTATGCCTTGGAATCTGCACCTCTGACTGACCTGATATATAAAAAGCCTATGGCAGCACAGGATTTGTTACAATGGACACCAGAGGCAGATTCTATTTTCTGCAAACTGAAACAGTTAATAGCGTCCTCATTAGTTCTAGGATTACCAAACTACCATAAACGTTTTTTCCAAACTGTAGATTGTAAGCAAGGTTATATGACATCAGTGTTAACACAACAGCATGGGGACAAGCAAAGCCCCATTGCTTACTATTCATCACAACTAGACCCAGTGGCACGGTCCTTACCCCACTGTGTACAAGCAGTAGTTGCAGCTGCAATGACAGTACAGGCTGAGGCCTCAGTAGTTTTATTCCACCCTCTCACTTTGAGAGTGCCTCATGCAGCCGCAATTATTTTACTGCAAGAGCAGGTGGCATATCTTTCCCCTGCTAGGCATCTTTCCTGTATGACTATATTGTTGAGCCAACCTCACATGACAATTGAACGATGTACGACTTTGAACCCTTCTACCTTGCTCCCAACCCCTGCAGATGGCACACCACACCGCTGCCTGCAGGTAATTGAGCAAAAGACACTACCTAGAAAAGATCTCATGGATGTCCCCTTGGATGATGCCAAGGTGACATGCTACGTGGATTGCTCGTGCAAAAGGGGTCCTGTGGGACAGAACCTAGTAGGATAAGCAGTAGTTTCTGACACTGAGATTACAGAAGCAAAACCTTTACCACACAACTTATCTGCACAGTCAGCAGAATTGATTGCCTTGACATGGGCATGTACCTTAGCAAAGGGTAAATGTGTAAATATTTTTACTGACAGCCAGTACGCTTTTTCTACTATACATGTTTTTGCGCAACAGTGGAAAAACCGAGGAATGATAACATCTACTGGCAAACCTATCAATCATGCACAGTTTATTTTAGATCTTTTAGAATCTATTCAGTTACCTCAGAAAGTAGCTATTGTAAATGCACAGCTCACGCCAAGCAACAAGATAGGATTTCAAAAGGTAATGCAAGAGCTGATACAGCTGCAAAACAAGCAGCTTCAGAAGTATTTCTTTTAAATGAGGAACTACAACCCTCTGAGATTTTAGGCTTAGAAATGTTAAAAACAATGCAGACACTCACTACGCAAGCTGAAAAACAAAGATGGGTAAAACGAGGAGCAATTCTCAAAAGGGGGCTGTACATCTCTAAAGAAGGGAAACCGATACTACCATCTAATTTGTTTAGATATGCAGCTTTGTTGAGCCATGGGTAGTGCCATATCTCAACAGGGGGGATGGTACAGCTGGTGAACCAGGTGTTCACAACGTACAGATTTACAAACTACTCTAAAAAATTTTGTTTGATGTGCCAAATTTGTAACAAACATCATGCGCAAGGGGTGTTAAAGCCCAAGCAAGGGAGTTTCCCTACACCACCATATCCATTTCACACTATCTGTATGGCTTTCATAGAATTGAACAAATGTGAAAATAAGAAGTATTGTCTTGTCATTGTAGATATGTTTTCCAGATGGGTGGAAGCCTTTCCAACATAAAATCCAGATGCAGCCAAGGTAGCAAAAGTACTTGTCAAAAAAATCATCCCTAGATTCGGCATTCCGGAAAGGATCTACAGTGACAACGGTACACATTTTGTAAACCAAACCATACAGCAGTTAAGTAAGCATTTCGGTATTTCTTTAAAAAATCGTTGTGCATACCATCTGCAATCTGCAGGGCTAGTTGAGAGGCATAATGGTATATTAAAGAATAAATTAAGAAAGTTAATAGCTGAGACAGGGGAGAATTGGTTGTATTGTTTACCCCTGGCACTGTTGAGCATGAGAACTGTTCCAACTGCAAAAGGATTGACTCCTTTTGAGAAACTATTTGGAAGGGTTTATTATACACCCCAGTGGAAACTTCTCATGTCCTCAGACTAGGAAGCCGATTATACACTAGCTGAATATATGAGAAAAGTCATGAATTCTAAACATCTGTTGCAGTCAAATTCTGTTTCAGATAAAGAACAAACCGAAACATCGGAAGTGGCAGTGATCCCCGGGGAGTGGGTGTGGGTGAAGAATATAAAGAAGAAAAGCTAGTCATCACCAAGGTGGGAAGATCCATACCAGGTGCTTCTTTTGACACCCACTGCAGTCAAGATAGAGCGAGCTTCGTGGATCCACCTGATGCACTGCAAACTAGTTAAGAACTTTGAACTGGACAAAAATCTTACCTCTCCATCAGGGCCCTCAGCACAAATTCTGGCTACAAAGGGGGGTCATATCAATAGGACTGATCTGTCTCAACCCCAGTGAAGAAACCATCAGTGCTAAAGGTCCTTTTAGGGCAGAGAGTAAGAACGCATGCCTGAAATAAAGATGACAGGATCCAGTAAGATCCAGATGTACCTATTCGGAAGAGTCTGAGAAAACAGGAATGCAGAACAACAGTTTTCTCAGAAGTATTGCATAATCATCCTGTTGACTGTACTAGTGACAATAATCTTTTTGTTGTGGCCATTCCTTTTCCCCAGCCACACAAACTGAACTGAATAAACGTGGAGAGTTGCATGTAGAGTGGCACCCAGACTTCAACGCTTACCAGGCAATCAAATATGTGTATGCTGAGACCTTCAATGTTTCGAATTGCTGGATTTGCACAGCTTTGCCAACAGCATACGGGGGGCTGTTGTTAACTTCAGTCCCCCTAGGAGCCAACAAGACCTGGGAAAATTTAGTCTATGATACATCAGATGTTACATCACAAGATAAAGTAGCATTGCACTTGTCTGTTTGACAGAAGGGGACTGTGTGTTTTTACAAAAATGATACAGTTCAGGTGGGTTGGAACAATTGCAATGTGACTGTTCCCTATAGATGCTACAATAAAACTGATAACACAGGTTCCTATTGCAACACAAGCTATGATTCATTTTTTGAACTGATGCATAGGACAACTGATGAAGTAAAACATAATGCTGATCTTTGTAAACAACTGATTATAGTTGACAAAAAAAATGTTTCATCCAGAGCCAGGACATAGTAAAGTTACTACCAAAGTAGAAGACTGTTATTTTGTATGTGGTAGGAAAGTATACAAGTGGTTACCTGAGAATTGGTCCGGCAGTTGTTATTTGGGGTACCTGGTTCCGGCCATACGACACACAGCAGTTTTACCTCAGGGGAAAATTCAAAATGTTCGACGAGAAATCAAGAAACCTGTCAACCCAGTGGGGCAAATCAATGTGGGCAGGAAAAACCATCATGCTGTGAGCCTAGAGAAAAATGGACTGTCACATATGGACTTGGGTGATACCATCATCTCATGGGCAGGTGTACTGCCAGCATATGGAGCAACGAAATCAATCTGGGAACTGAGAAAACTGTCTAAACTTCTTGAATTAATGAGCAATGCAACCTTTTCCGCTCTAGAATTGGTGACTGATGAACTGACTGCCATGAGAACTGTAGTGCTTCAAAACCGCATGGCTCTTGACTTCACCCTAGCAGTGAGAGTAGGTACTTGAGTGTTGTTCGTATATTCCTGACCACAAACACAAGATAGACTATCACCTTGAGGTAATTCAGCAGGTGTCAGCTATGACCAAGCCAGGACCAAATCCATTGACAGACTTTTTCCAGAGATTGTTTGAGGGGTGGGGCAGTATCCTAATGAACATTCTGATTGCCATCTGTGTAGGAATGATCCTGCTGGTGGTATGTGTGTACTGCTGCATCCCCTGCATGAAAAGACTGATTAAAGACTTTATAGACATGTCAGTTTCAGAAACCTTATACCAAGGTGCTGAACTTGAAGAATTGTTGAAAAATTGAAAATGCTTTCATAAGTTTAAACTGAATGACTCTCTTAACTGCAAATCCTGAGTAGGAAGAGGTTAGGGGAAGAAAAAAACTGTTTATGCTTATTTTGAAAGTAGAATAAAAGTATTAAAAGGGGGGAAATGTTAGAAAAATATGTATTAGTAATATGCATGCTTAGTGCATTCGAGGTTTAAAAGGGTTAATACATTTATTCTGTTCACACTGCATGAATCTGCAGAGACATTCCAATCCAGTTTATATCATGAAAATATGTGCAGCTATGATCTGCTTATGCCATGGAAATTAACAAGAAGCATTTGATTTCTGCTAATGTCATGAAAATAATAAGTGTTTCATTTCTACTAGTGTCATGAGACTTAACAAAGAGTTATTGATTTTCTGCTTATGCCATGAGAAAGTACACAGTGCTGAAGCTATTGAAAATGAAAACAAAGGCTGCTTGAAAGTATAAACCGTAGTCAGCATTACTTGTACCTAAGCTAGAAATGTACCTTGAATCTAGGCAAAATGTAACACATATATATTAGAACTGCACAAATGAAGAATTGAAAGATAGTGGTGGGCTAAAAATAAGCCCCAAGGCCAGGTTGTTTTTCTCAAATGTTTTTGTAAATCAACAATAATCCAGTCATGTCAGCAGGAAATCTAAGTAACATTTTCTATGTAACACATAGTGAGTTTTAAATCTGAACATGTCAGCAGGAAATCTAAGTAACATTTTCTGTAGAGTAATACAGAAAGCTGTGTCTAACTACGTCAACAATAGAATAGTAACATTTCATAGAAATGTATAAAAGTAGCATACTGCTCACTAGTAATTTAGACAAATTATTCTGCCTGCATGCTTTGTCTCCTTGCTGCAAGTTAATAAAGGGTGCCATGCTTGAACCTTACGTGAATTGGTCTTTGAAGTTTTTTCCTTTGACATATATGTGACTTGTTGTCACGAGGGCTAACATTTATTCCTAACAAGAAAATTAATATTGTGGATTCTATTATAGATCTAAAAATTTTTGTATGGAAACTAAACTTAAGCCTTTTATTTCAAAATACAGAACAAGTAATGAAGCCTTTTTACATGTCTAGCTCTTATAACACCCCATTGCATCCGACCTTGGAAATTTTTGAAAGGATATGTGAATTAGATTTCCGTGCACTTGATTCTTCAGGAATAAGAAATAATAAAAAATATAATACAACTAAACAAGAAAATGAAACATTAAATATGTTAATGGAAACAAGAAGTATTAGACTTATAAAGCCAGATAAGGGAGGGGGTATAACTATATTCAATATTGAAGATTATAATACTAAATGGAAACTATATTAAATAGTAATACATATATAAAAAGCTCTATCAATGAATTAAATGGAGCATACAGATGTAGAAGGGGTACCCTGTATGACTTGTTCATTGAAGGAGACATTGATATAGATGCATTTAACTTTATGAATGTTAGTTACCCAAGGACTCCAACTATGCTTGGAGTCCCAAAAGTGCATAAAAAATTGAATACACCTCCTTTTAGACCCATTGTGGATGCACAGGGTTTGATTACTAACACAATAGCAAAATTTATTGATAATAAATTAAAATCATTTACACAGGCAGAACAACATCTATTAAAAGATTATTGGGATATTCTGTTCACAATAGGGACTATGACTTACAATGAAAATTATATATTTTTAACCATAGATGTCAAAGACTTGTATTCTGTTATACCACATCAGTGGGGAATGGACTGGGTAAATTTATATTTGATGGAAAAGGGACTAACTCAAAATATTATCAATTTATTTGATCAATTATTTGATATTATTTTAAAGAATAATTTTATACTTTTTAACAACAATTTATATTTACAAAAAGAAGGTGTAGCTATGGGGTCTCCTTGTGGAGGCCTCTATGCTAATATAGTAATGTGTGTATGGGAGAAAAAATATATTTTTAAGTCACCATTTTTTAGTTATTGCAAAATTTACTTGCGGTTTTTAGATGATATATTTATTTTGTGGAGTGGAGAGGAAAAAATAATTGATGAATTCTTAAATTATATTAAAACAACTACCTAATTTTTAAAATTTACAGCTGTAAGAAATAAAAATTCAATAGCTTATTTAGACGTATTATTAGAAAGAGATCACAATAATAAGAGATATACATCAAAAATATTTTGAAAAGAGACTTATAGTAATAGTTTTTTACATTTCGATAGTTGTCATCCCTACACCCAAAAGAAAGCTGTTTTAAAAAGCCAATTTGTTAGAGTAGCAAGAATAGTTAGTAATAGGGATGACTTCATATCTGAATACTTAAATTTAAGCGAGATGTTTAAATGTAGAGGGTACCCCAACAATTTGGTAGATAATGTCATGTTTGAAGTAATAACGAAATGTGATAATTTACATTTTAAGCATCTATTAAATTATGAACTTACTGTAACTAAAGATCCAATTTTAAGAACTGCAGTACTTGGTGAGGCAAATATTTTGGGAGTGAGTGAATCACAGTTGAATATCCCACGTTCAGAGAACTACTTCTCACATAATGTTATAAATGCACAAGCAAATAGTGAGAAGAAAAGGTTTAGTAAAAGTTTCATCAATACTTTCAACACTGACAGCATTTCTATTTGTGAAATTTTTATGAAAAATTGGCAACTTTTAACAGCTGATTTGTCATTACACTACCATTTTGACTACACCCCACCAATAGTGTACAAAAAAGTTAAAATTTAAAAAAGTGTTTGGAAAGTACACAAATTACTAAATATGGGAGAATGCACAAATGTGGTAGGTGTAAATATTGCTGTTATGTGTTGGAAACTACTACTATAACAATTAATGGCGTGAACATTAGAATAAAGGAAAAAGCTAGTTGCATTAGTGAAAAAATTGTATATTGTGCCATATGTTGTGCCTGTAAGGGGTTTTATGTAGGAAAAACTGAAAGGAAATTAAAAGACCGTATGGGCGAACATATTAGAGCTATACGTGATTGTAATGAAACTAATGCTCTAGCGAAACATATTAATACACATACATCACATTCCTTTAAGTTTATTGTTCTTGATGTATTAAACTTGGATGCTAGGGGAGGTGTGTGGCAACCTTCTTTAGAAAAATTAGAATTATAATGGCAAATTAAATTAAATGCACACAATTGGCCAGGATTAAATGATGACATTTCAATTGCCAGCATCCGAAAATTAAAAACTCTAGAAAGATAAAAAACTTTTTTGTTCACACCTTTACTTCGAGGTATTACTGTATTCTAATTGTATTCTAACTTATTATATTTTTAACAATACTTACAGCAGTTAAATTACATACAATACTTTGTTAGCTAGCTATAAGCATTAAGCATATATTATACAACTTAATTTAAAAATAAAATATTATATACATTAATCGTGAATTTAATCAGCATTTTATTATTTATACATTAGGGTATATTTATTACATATTTATAATGTTACAATTACTGTCGATTTAATTTATTATTCATCACTATTATCATTATTATTTTTATTATTTGTCACCACTATACAGTATTCACTGCTTTAGTAGAATACATTTAATTACAATGGTAATTCATTCATATATTAAAGTTGATTGTTGTTTACCATGCACGTTGCAGTTTATAGATATCTCTACAACCAATAATATTTAATATTTTATATTTTATATATATTTTATGTTGGTTATCAATTGATTAACAATGTAAGACATAAGGTTTAATGAATTAATATACAATACCACACACACTAATAATTACTAACAACACCTTATCTTGTACGGTTGGGTTCTCAACCATATAAGTTTGTGTTTTTTTTATAATTTTGTCTTCCTTATCTACTTTTATTAATTTAAACTCTAGTTCCGTTTTCCATAGGTAGGCTAGTAAGACCTTTCAGAATATATTATTTGAGGATTTTATTATTAAATAGAAATAAGAGTGATTTGGTAAAATTATGTGCTTTTTTATGCAGGAAAGTAAATGGTTAAATAAGCGACACTACATATAACTGTATTTCATCTGTTTCATCTGGATACTATTTGGTTTAATGCATAAACATCCGTTGGGTAAAACCTTTTACGGTTTGGGTAGTAGTGGGTTGCTTTCCAGACTTTGACAACATAATATATTGTTACTTGAAATGTATTGATTATTGAACATGTATATAAATTCAAAGGTTTTAAATGTTTATGTTTTGAAAGCATTTCAACAGGTTGGGCATATCGATTAACTGATGATTGCTACAATGTTCTGATAGTTTTTACTGATAATATTCTTTACAAGATACATTGTTTCTTTACAGTTTAAGGGAAATACAATGTATTACATCATCAGAACATTGTTATTTATCCAACAGGAAATGACGACTACTTGTTTGAAAAAGTTTGGCAACCGCCGAATGAAAGCGCTTACCTTACTTGATTATTCAATTTGTTTGTGTGTCATTTTAAATTCTGAACACTTTGTTTCTTTATTGGAAGTAAAAAGGATTTATCTTCAGCCAGTTTGTGCATTTTGTGGTTCCTTTATTGGTTTTACCAGTACTCTTACAAAAAAGACCAACCATTCATCCCTCTGTGGCCATCACTGCTGGAATGGAAATTTTACAATGACAAAAAGTTACTGTTGAAAAGTGTGCATGTTAATTGGATAAAACAATTAGCATGACCATTGTAAATCCAGCCATAACCAAAGGAACTTCCGTTAAGTACAATTCCATAACCAAAGTACCACAAAGGAAAAACAGAGCAAGCAAAATAAATCCTTGCAGCTATAGCTACTAAAAATCTAAGCTATCACAGTCAAGCTCTCTGTATTGCTAAGCCGAGAAAATGAGACTGAAAAGCAGTGCAGGAAACACAAAATATACCTATATCTTCTAGGACATACAGCATTGCCCCTCCCTCCCCATCACAACAATGTCTAAAGCTTAAAGAAACATTGAAAAATCCTTTTTGAGCATTTCAGGACTGAGCAAATGCCATAACATAATCACCTTAATCCATGCACTATCCTCCTTCCTTGCAGAAAAAAAAACATGCCAGAAACTGCATTTTGCTGATGACAGTAAACACATGTTGGAATTATGCACACTATGTTAGTGATATGTCCACTAGTGAATAAAAGACAAAGAGAGAAATTAAAATGCTAGTCAGGCAAAGACATTATTTAAAAAGGAACTACATTTATTTCTTAAATACTATCTTTGTATAGTAGCAATGACTGATGTTTGGGTGTGATTAATACAGGGTTTACTTGTGATTAGCTGACTGAGTGTTCAGACAAAGTCAGCCATGGATAAGCACAGCATTACCCACACCCAAATATAAGTCAGTACTAAATGTCTGAATATTTTGTTGTATATATTCTTACATTTAATGACAAGATATCACATTTCTAATTCTAGTGCTTCACTCTACCTCACCTAATTATGTTTTAAATCAACATGTCAGTTAACAATAAAACTAATTAATAAGCCAAGAAAATGATGTTGAACCCTGATAATATGGAGTTCTTTTGTTGGAGAGATGACTATGGAAGCAAATAATTCAGTGGGAAGTAACAACTTTGCAGTAAATGTAGAATACCAACGTGTTAAATGCCCCTACTAAGAGTCCTGCCATAGTGAGAAAACATTCAGTCCTAAGGGAGTTGATACATCTGAAATAATGAATGTGGGCTACAAGAACCAGGTACTCTGAATGAGAAACTAGAAGCCAGTCTACACAGCCTGAAGTTGGTCCATGAGAATCAGTGCTCAAATCCATTCACACATAAAACAAACAAACAAATAAATATATAAATAAATAGTCATATAGATAGATAGATAGACATCTGGATCAATTAATTAAATAAAAACACAACTGAGTCCTTTGTGTTAGAAATGGGCCCACACTTTTTTATAGAAAACTACTATTTTCTCTGATGCAACGGGTTTGCAATAACTTAGATTTAATAGAAACATCCTTAGTTATTACCCCTTGTTTGGTACAGCATGCATTACCTTGCATTATATGTAGCATATTCTGTTAAATTAACTTATCAAATCTTGAAACAGATACCACAGTGGAAGTGGAATACTCCAATGACGAATTGTCATTTTGGTGCTGGACAACTAAGTACAGAAGTGTGTGCAGTCACAGTTCATTAATGGGGATTATAAACACAAGATGAGCTGAAATAAACATTTCCTGAATGACTGCTGAGATATTTAATGTCACAGCCTGATGCAAAAAAGGTAAGACATTTTACTTAGTTAAGATATCACTTTTTTGAGGGGCATTCACAATGGTTGCAAAGTTAAATGCCACAACCCTTTCAGCCGTATGGAACTTGAGGATCAAACAATTAGTGTCCCATACCACTAACAAGGACACCTTATTGGCATAATATTCAAAAATATAGCTCTGATGTGTTTATTTATTTACTTATTTTATTTTACATTTGTTAACCGAGGGTGTCTGACTGAGCCGAAAAGGTCCTTTTTCAGCAGAGGCCTGGGGAGAAAAGCTCCACATAGAAAAATTACAGATACATTTAGTTATTTAGGCATGATCAGTATACACACAGATTACAAAAGGCATGTTTTTACAGTGGTATGCAGGACATCAACAGTTACAGTGGAGAGAACAAACAACAAAATATTAATTTAAAAATAAAGGTAATTAATAGATTTGTGGTGTACAGCTGAAATTTAGAACATAGGTAGAATACATATATGGTACACAGGTACAGTACATACATTGTAGATTAGCCAGTATTTGTGAGTAAGCTTGAAAATTATTATCAAGTACTCTAGGTTTAGTATGTGTACCTTATCTGCTTTCACTAGCCTGTGGAGCAATCATGGCACTGCCAACTCTGCTTGAGATGTTACCTGATGAGGTCTTTAAAGGAGGATTTGGACAATGTGTTTTGAATGCTAGTGAGGACAGAGTTCCATTTTTTAGCCACTGAACTACTATATAGTGCATCTCCAAAGCTATTGTAGCTGTTGGTGACTTCTAGTAGTAGTTTTCTTGATGATCTAAGAAGCCTTTTGGCTGAGTGATGCTGTACTAGGTTTTTGAGGGCAGAAGACTTATTGGGGAGGTAATAGATCAAATGAAAGAGACAGAGCTGATTGTAGCCTAGGAGGTTGTGTAGTTCAAGCCAGTGGAGCTGTCTCAAAGCAGTGCAGTGATGAGTTCTATTTAAGCAATTTGCAGTAAAGCAGGCAATTCTGTTACAGCAGGCTTCCATTTTGCTTAGTTCAGTTTTGTTGCGATTAATCAGAATGGGAGATGCATAGAGTAGGGTGGATAGAAGATGGGAGTGAGCAATGGCTGATCTTGTGTTGTTGGTAAGAAATGGTTTGATACGGTAGAGTGATCCCAGTTTGGCATGTACTTTTTTAATAGTTACGTTGAGATGACTATCAAATTTTAGGTGGGAGTCTATGGTTATTCCCAATAGCTTAGCCTGTGCCACTGGAGTGATTGGAGTAGCATTTGTGGAGTAGATAGTGAACTGACTGTTATCAGTGTTTTTGTTAGAACTGGTTATAATCATAAACTGAGTTTTCTTTGGATTGAGGATAAGTTGGGCTTTGGTCAGGTAGTTTTCAACATCGGAGAATGCTGGTTGAGCTGTTTGCATGAGGGTGGGAATGTTTTGTGTAGCCCAGATTAAGGTAGTGTCATCTGCATACTGAATGATAGATGCATGCTGTGTGGAGGTATGGAGGTCATTTGTGAAGATTGTGAATAGTAGTGGTCCTAAGATAGAACCCTGTGGGACTCCTACAGTTATGGGCAGCTGATGAGAGAGAGAATTTTCCCATTTCACAGCTTGGTACCTGTCAGTTAAGTAGCTTTGGAACCAGGTAAGAGTGGAAGTTGTGAGGAAATTTTTCATCAGAAACTCCATGAACCATTAACTACTGTCAATGCTCTCGTGTCTAACAGCTTTGTGGCTTATTTGCGTATTAAGTTAATGAGAAACGTATGCAGTTATACAATAAAGTTAATGGAAGGTCACAATGCTTGCCGTTTGAGGTGTTATTAACTTATAATATAAGTTAATAAACTAGATCATTTCTGCTCATCATTTCCAAGAGTCTCACAATTGCATGGACCTTTTTCAGGGGCAACACCAAAGACATTGCCTGGAAAAAAGTTACATCAGGTGTGACATCCTAAGTATGGATAAACGTAGCTGGAAAATTAGTATATCACGCAATGTGAACTGCCGTGATTCACTATTTTGCTTAAACAAATTTTGAATCTGACTCCTCATTCTTGTTCTGCTGCTCTGAGCATCCAGAAGTTTCTATGGTAAGGAGTATTGCTGTTATCTTCAAGTCTGAATTACATGTGAAAGATTTGAAACAACATTAAACACAGAACCCAAGACACTTAAGCAGAGAGATAAAGTTATAATGAAAGCAATTCTTCAGATTTTACCTCACTTGAAGTATGTCTAGTGGACTACAGCAGTGAGATAGAAGCCAAAGCCTGGGATTTATTGCTTGTGATGCTTTTGGGCATACCAGCTAAAGAGAGGTAAAATTCAACAATTCTTTAGACAGTGGCCGAACCAGATAAGTAATTAAATAGTTTTGTTTATCTTCAGTCTGCTGAAACCCATGATTTTCTATTTTGTTGTATAGGTATATAGCTGTTTGCATGTTGACCCTTATTTTGAGAAAATGGGGATAGGTTATTAGTATAAAAAGGTATCTGTGTAGACATGAAGACAACTCAGCTGTCTGTATTTGTCTTTTGAAAAGTGGCTGTTTTTAATTATTGCAACTATACAGATCTTTAACTGTTGGCTTTGCTAGGGGTAAACATTAATTGAATTCTTGTTTTTCCAGGTTACCCTGGCTGGTGGCATTGTGCTACCTAGAAGTCACTATCCCCACCTGGAAAACATTGTTTGACTGTAGTGTCTGTGTGTGTATGTGTGTGTGTGTGTGTGTGTGTGTGTGTGTGTGTGTGTGTGTGTGTGTGTGTGTGTGTGTGTGTGTGTTATTAACATAACATTGAAAACCTTTCAGCTGTAAGCCAAATGGGTTAACTTTTTGGAAGGCAAGGATGTTAAGTCTACTCTGCAGTTGGTCAGTTTAATGTTTAAACTGAAAAGGTATTCAAAGCCAAACTTACAGAAAGTCCAAAGGAAAACACGAACATGTTGGTCCAACCTATCATCACAAAGTTTACTCAACAAGTTTAGCGCTCTCATTTCATAAATGTTATAGAAGTCTTTAGAACTGAAAGTTACATCCCTGAAAATCAGGGACAGTTGAGGCATATTTATCTCTTGCATTCTAAAAAACTCTAAAAATTCTTCTTGTTATAAAAAATATTCATCACCATGCATGCATAATTAATAATTTATATAAGAGTTTGAGCTGAAGTCAAGTGGAAGTAGAAGACAGTGAAGTATGTCCTTAGAATTGGTGACAGACTCAGTGAAAAGCTAAGGCAGTCTTCATGATCTAAGCCTACATTCCATAACAGGGCTGTGAAGGTTATGAAAATAGAGAATTCAGGAAGCATTGTGAGACAAAATGGGTTTGTCTTAATAATGGGGTACCTGAATGCTCATACTGAAACAAACACACAGACAGAGCAGTCTATGAGGATTACTTGAATCCACATGATTACAGCTTTAGGAGTAATGGTGGAGATGCTGTTTGCAACTTTCATTTAGTCTTAATGATGGCCAGCACATTGCTAGCCTAGAGAGACTGTCCCAAAATCACCGATATGATGTTGACCTGCGACTCAGATAGACTTCCCCTTGGTACAGAAAGGGCATTTGAGGTCAAGACAGAGAGTGCAAAATCATCTGCAGAGAAACAGGTGACCCCTTCCATATACTACAGCTGTCCACAGTCAGCTATAAGTAGCAGTGAAAGAAGGATCAAAGTTAACCAGAGAGTAATCCAAATGAAAAGCCATTAGATTTCTTCTTATATTAAGACACACCAAAACCTCTCTAACGCCTTGGCTTAACAGCCTTCCAGGAGATAATACAAACAGAGACAAACATCTCTTATAAAGATGCATCAATTACATTAAAAGTCATCAATAAAACAATTAACCAATTTTATCAACACTTTATAATAAAAACTTCCAGTTACATTCCTGATTTATTCCACCAGGAGTTAAAGTATTATACTTTAAAATAAAAACTGCTTCTTTAGACAGTAATCTATTTTTTAAACAAATAATGTTTATTGCTGAAACTTGTTCCAAGATACTGCCTTTTAAACCTTCACATGACCCGCCATGTATTTCATTAAAATGAGTGGCTACAGGGCTTTCTAATTTTTTATTCTTAATATCATGAATATGCTCTTGTAGCCTAACCTTGAAAGACCTCTTACTTTCACCAATATAAAATAAATTACATGGGCATTTAAGAGCATAAATAATACCCACTGTATTACAAGTATACTCTGTTACTGGTCTATATTTTATACCATTAATTTTATCAAAATATTTCACTATAAATGGACAAACAGAACAATTTCCACATGCCCAGGTACCATCCCTACTAATTTCATGACTTATATTAATATTTGGTAAAGAGAAACTAGCATGAACTAACATATCTTTTAGATTACGACCTCTCTTAAAAGAAATCAAAGGTGAATGCCATACATTATTCAATTTGTATCTTCCTTCTCTCAAAAATGACCAATAACATTTTATAACTGCTATAATATCATCAGAGAGTACATTATATGATGTGACAAAATAAATTTTATTATACATTTGATTTGATTTTTCATGAAATGAACTACTATTTTATTGATTCTTGTTTTTAATATCCATTTCTGGCCAACATAATTTTTCTAAGGCTTTTCTAATTACTTCTATAGTATACCCCTTATTTTTAAACATCCGGCAGGAATTTAGAATTTCTCTCTCTAAGATATCAGACTCATTACAAAGCATGCTGACTCTTAGTAATTCCCCGTATGATAAAGAATTCATAATATGTGTCGGGTGGCAACTATGTCCATCCAGGAAATGTTCACCATCATCAAATTTTCTATGTATCCTAGTATTAATTTTTCTTAGTTCTACATTTCCTTTTAATATTAAATCTAGAAAAATAACTGAATTTCCACTTTGTAAACCTTCAAATTTCAAACCTAGTGGATTAGAATTCAACAAATTCACAAAAGTAATTATAAATTCCCTACCTCCTTTACATAAAAAAAATTAAATCATCTATGAAATAATGAGTCACATATTTCTTAAAAAAAATCTAACCTATACAAAAAAGTGACTTAAAAATAACCCATAACCAGATTGGCATACATGGGGGCAAATGGTACCCCCATAGCTGTGCCTTGTATTTGTTGGTATATTACCTGATTAAACTCAAAATAATTATTAACTAAACTAAAATAAATAAATTCTATAATGTAATTTGACATAGGACTATTTCCCAAAAAGAATTCAAGAGCTTTTAAACCTATACAATGTCTAATACTTAACCAGAGACTAGACTGAAAAACTTGAAGATGAATGGAATGAAATCAGAGCATTTCAAGGAAATATTCATGGCTCTAGCACCTCACGAAGAAAATGCAATAGCAGTTGAACCAGAATGGCAGCATCTCAAAGCATCATTTGTATAGATGATGCAGTCAAGCCAGATATGTACATAAGGTACATAAGGAGAACTTCTGCTGGGATAGAGAGTTCCAAGAAGCTATCCAAAGAAAGAAGGGGTGCAGGAAGAAGTGGAGGGTAGAAAAGATAGATCACAAATGGCAACACCAATAACATGCACACTGACTTTCCCACTATATTTTATCACAGAACTAATTTTATCTTGATTATTAATTCATTTTCTACACAGTTTTCTCACATTGCTTTGTAGAGCTTACCCTCAATCCCCTCAGAGGAGGGGATAAAAAACATAGACAAACAACTACAGGTCATAGGACACCAAGACCAAACTCTTGTCACTTCACTGACCTACGTGCCCTAGAGTTGCAATTTAAGACAAGTTACACATCAAATGAATTGTAACATAGGTTTCCCTACCCCCCAGAATATTTAACAATTGCAAACTAAAGTATTCATATGCACAAAGAGTTTCTTCTTCAGAAACAATATCCGCCTGCATAGTACTCCCATCCTAATTTAGAAAAAAGTCTCCAGAAAGTTTTACACATCATTAGAGATAGACTGCTAAATACTGAACACACTCAAATCTATGATGCTGAAATTGTTATTTATTAATTACAAATGCATAATAACATACTAAAGTGAGTAAATCCATTCACCCACAACCCCTTTTTCCCATTTTAAACATGAGGTTGGGGTGTCACTTCAACAGTGACAATAATATAGAGCCAACAATCACACCTCTGGGTGGAATGCCTTGACTTGACTGTTCTTCCATACTATGCATACATACATGCATTCACATCAACAGCCAATTTACAGTTTCCAAAGTCCAAACAATATCTTTAAAACATATCGATGGGTGAATTTTACCTGAATATGGTGCAGTTGCTCCTCAAATGCAAAGCTGCAGCAACTTAAATGGTATAGATCACCCAGTAAAATAGTCAACAGAATCTACCTTCGCCATGTATTACCTAACATGTCACAAAGATGGCAACAATTTTACCTAATTCATTAAATGCGCACTGGTTAGAGATAATAGTCACACCTTTTAACTTACTTAGGAAACCTCCACAGATTATTGCAGGGGGTACAATGTCTAAAAGCAAGAAATTAATCATATACATTGTGCTGCAGACCATTAACTGGTCATCCTTATTTGTGAAAACAAATCCTAACAGTGTTTGTTTTACTTTATGACCCAGCTGTCAAAATACATGATACACTTTTCCCACATACTGACAGATAAATATGGGGAAACAAATATGATCCTGGATAGTTAAAGATAAAAAAAAGGTCTAATCAACAGCAAGCAAATGAAAGAGTATAATCATCTCTGGCAAATCTTAGGCCATCATACAAGCAATGGATATCCATTCCAATTCTCTGGAGTCTTCTATATTTAAAGGGCCGGATTCACGAAACCTCCGAGTAAGACTTAATATGTCTTACTAGGAGGCTGCAGTTGAATGGTATGACGTCAGCATGCCATGAATATTCATGAGGGCATGCTGACTCATCCGTAACTCTTACATGGACTGAGTAGGCAAGCAGGGGGCGTGTCCGACTGCCGAGCAATCTAAAAGTCCACACCCCTGCAAGGTTTTAAAAAGCATAATGTCAACAGACAAGAGCGAGTCCGCTCAAATGTACATGCACCCAACACCACACTCCCTGACACCGTAAACCCCCGTCAGAGTTATAAAACGGAAAAAATTATTATTATTTTTTAAATCCATGATATAGCTGCCCGTATTTGCGCTTGTTTGCATGGGTGTGCCCATTGGTTAACCACAGTTAGCAATTGTGACATTGAAGAGCATATAAGAACTACTTATGCAAATTAATCCAAATAGCAATAGCGTAATGGTAGAGCATATGCACAAAGAGAAGGCATTCGAGTCCCAGCACTCCCCTTCTTATTTATGTTTTAAATCAGTATTTGAAATAATACCAGACAAATATGCTTAAAATTTTATTAAAAGCAGTGACATGGCCAATGTATCAGCGAACGAAATATATATTTTTAAAAGACCCAGATATATAATAGCCTGCTGTTAAGCAACGTTTTACACTGCTAAACAGAGGTGTCCATAGTTTAATAGCGCTATACCCATCTAAACAGAGGTGCCCATAGTTTAATAGTGCTTTATCCAACTAAACAGACTTACCCATAGTTTAATAGCGCTTCACCCAGCTAAACAGAGTTGCCCATAGTGTAATAGCGCTTTACCCAGCTAAACAGAGTTGCCCATAGGGTAATAGCACTTTATCCAGTGCAATAGACTTGCCCAACATTTAAAAATGCTTTACCCAGTGCAATGTGTTTGTGCAGACGTGCGCACCGTGTCAACCAGGGCACCATAGGGCACAGGGGAGCAACGTAGAGCTAAGTTGCTCGAATGCAGCCACACCCCCTAGCCTGTCTAGACAGTATTAAAATAAAAGAATAACAAGGTTTGAAACCAGGACCCTTTGTATCATAAGCAAAGTACAGAACCACTAAGCCATGACAACATAGGGGAAACAGCCACTATTAATATACATAAACATAGGACTGGTAGTTTAACCATTACTAAGCAGGTCTGCAGTCAGCCGAGAACTTTACAAAATGGCCAATCACAAAAAAGTGTGGGAAATGCAGCATATTTAAGCCCCACAGGCGGGAATACATGCCGTAACTGATTGTAGCTCACACCTGCGGTCAGAATGTCTGGTGTTGGAGAGGGAGTGCACTTCCGAATGCAGAGATGGGGCACCGAGGAGTCCAAATACATGGTTTGGCTCCTAGTCCACCATCACGCGGCAAGACTCCTGCAGGGCCAGTTCCAAGGGATGGAGTACTAGGCAGAGGCTTGGAACTGGTTAGCGCGTGACCTCACCAGTGCCACAGGCATTCCCCGGACTGGTGAGCAGGTCCGTCACCACCATGTGGACCTGAAGAGATGAAAGGAGGACCGCCTGAACCATTTGATACAGGAGGCCCGTGGGTTGTGGGATGCCCCACAACTGAGTATGTAGCCATGGAATGCAGTATGTAAGGATTTAAAATGGAGTATGTATAATGGATAGGAATGTCTCAATATCCCTTCATTTACTTTACAGCTGCAGATGATCGTGTTACGAATCAGCAAGCCTATGAAGATAGACTGCTAAGGCTGCGCCGCCAGGCAGGTTAGTGATTATTCTGCATGTATTGTTATATAAAATATGGGAGAGAACATGAAAGAAAGTGTTGTAGTCCAATAATACAGCCATAAAATGGACTGAATAAGTCCTCTGCATGTACTGTCAGATAAAAATGTTAGAGAGGCAGAAAAAGAGTGTAGTAACCCATTATGAAAGGTAAAAAATGTCTGGAATAATATCTCTGCAGGCACTGTCATATAAAATAATATGAGAGTGAGCCTGAAAAAAGAGTGTTCTAACCTATTAATAAAGGTATAATATGTCGTGAACATGTCTGCCATATATACCGTTAAAACAAATAAAGGAGTGAGCCTGTGGAAAAGTGTGTAATGTCATTAATAAAGGTCTAAAACCCAGAGTGTGTCTGTTTCACTTAGTATGAAATGTTGTACCCTTGCATTATACAAATAGTAATGTGTTAGAAAGTGCTGGCAACCCAGAGTTCTGCAGTCCCATCTAAAGTGGGTGATGGAAGTGCTAGTAGCTGTGAAGTAAATATACAGTCCTCAACAGTCAGTTACTGGCTGGCATGCATAAGTAAATCTGGCACATGAGTAGCATGCTAATATGTTCCCCAGAGATGTAAGTGTGCTTCAATAAATGCAGGGTTCTGTACAATGTGAAGTGAAAATGTCATGTGAAAACATCCAGATATGTAGATAAAGAAATATAAATGCAACCATGAAATATGTAGCAGTAACATCTGCATCCTGGACAGTTAGCATGTGAGATATAGGTCAAGTATAGATTGAACTAGCCAAACCCACTACACAACCTAATGCATGGTGGCAAGTGTAATAATACATGTAGGGAATATAAACCTGCAGTCACTAGGAATGTAGTGTAGAGTAAAAGTTAATGGAGGTTTTTTCTACACCCTGCTGTTTGTGCATAAACCATGCAATTCCACACCTCAATGGGTATGTGTAATCTTAAATATTTGTTGGGATATATGTCCAATTGTTCTATAAATATTTGCACTCATGTTGATACATGTGCCCTGTTCAAACACCACGTTCATGGTGGCCTGTTGCTACCAATCATCCCTGCCTGCGGTTGGAATAACCACTGTTGTTCAATATATGCATTTGTTATGTTTGCTTTTCAACTGTTGGAACTGTGGTGTGTTGGGTTAATGGGAATATTACTGCATGCTGTTACAACTAATCTGGAATGCTGTTGTTTATGTTGTAATGAAACACACCTAATCACAAAACGTATGGGAAGGCCGGTCCCAGCGGACCCACCTGTTCCTCCTCAGTTGGCGAGTGCACCTGGCACCAGTGGCTCTGGTGCCCAGCCTGGATTCCCCTCTTCCATTGGTCCTGTGCCACCTTCGGGTGGAAGCGCTGCAGGGGATGTGGCTCATCCCCCCGTGCAAGTGTGGGTGGAGAAGGGCCACCTGTCTCCCTTTGAAGGGTCCGGGCTGTGGTGCATAGGGAGATCCAATGCTCAGTCGCTGATCCCCTATGCCAGCTTGAGAGGCGAGCGTAGCGCGTCTCTCGGGTGAGCCTGCCTGTCCTACTCAGCCCCCAGCAGAGCCACCCTCGGGGCTGTGAAGGTGCAGTGGTGACTGCCTATGGGTGGTGATCTCAGTTCCACTGTTACCATCTGTGGGATCATGGGCTTGCGATTTCCAAACATCCTTCCCCTTTAATTGTGTTCACCCACCCCATGTGTCAAACTCCACCCCTGTATGCATCTTGTTTGTCTTGTCTGTTTACCTCCCCAAACTACCTCCCCAAATATACCTACTTCCTCTACCTCACATTCCACTCTCACCTGAAAAAAAAAAAAAAGGGCAATCTGTTCCCACAAAAAAATTACTCCCCATATATAGCTGCCCAATTCACACACATGTCCACTGGACATGTAAACTGATAATTCTAATTGGCAGTACAACATATTTTGTTGTCCTCACCCCTCTCTCAGGGCTGGAAGGTTTCAAATTTCACACCAAATTTCATACATATGCACAGCTGTTGCTGGTAAAGAAATGGGCAACTATGGACCTTCCCTACACCCATCCTGCACACCCCAAGCTGGTTTCCCTACTGTCTTTCCCTCTTTGTGCCCCCTTTTTCACCACTTTCCTATCTCCCCATTTTCTTTTCTTTAAAAGAAATTAGCGCGGGGGTTAGCGGGAGTAAACACTTTTAAGCAGTAGTAAGCGGGATTAAGCGAGTGTGCGCATGTGTGCACTTAGCTAAGCTTATCTAAGCATCGTGCAAACCCACGCAAACCAGCGTACAACTGCTTAAAAGTGCCTTAGTCACTCTGTATGACAAGGCCCTTGTACTGCTCAGCAGCAAAATAAAAAACCTTGTCAGTCTCGAACCCAGGACCTTGGACTCACCAGTCTGCATGAAGTACCACTACACCACATCAGATATACAATAACTTAGTGTTGAAAGCAATTTATCATGCATTACCATGAGTGAATGTAAAGGGAAAATAGCAATGGCATATCACAAATCTTGTTCTGTGGGCCTTAACCAGCAGGTGTTGTTGAATTGCATGACATGACTGTGAAAAGAGAATCAGCCATGCTAGTAGGGAATAAGGCTACAGTAGCAGCTTACAAACCCCACACAGTATCAGGGCAGGATAAACACTGGCATATTTGCATAGGTCACAGGCCAGACCTCCCAACAGTAACTGCTGTACAGTGATGACCCTGATTTGTAAACAAATGTTAGCTTGTGCCCCTCTGACTCCCTGTGAAATGTACGCACACTAGGCAGAAAGGTGTTGAATCTCACTTAATAACAAATGTCAATAAGTGTGAGTAGACACCGCTTGCATGTCAGAAAAGGTGTAGTAATAGAAATGCTCTGAATCACCCAAAGTCTGAACTGCAAAATGTCTGAACTATATGACAGGTGTATCCCAGTTATATGTACCTTTCCCTGAGGCTGTTCAAATATATACATGAGAGTATCTGAGGCCTGGAAGAGTCAGAAACACACAGGCATATCAGCTTGTCTGCTGTTACACATTCTGCAAATAGCTGTAGAATGAATCCCACAAACATGCCCATATGTAGAAGTACATAGCAAAGTAAATAGCAATGGATGTAGCCATGTACTGCTAGCAACCACCTGTGGCAATGTCATTGTCCAGGTGCTGAAAAGACTGATGTGGTGCACAGTCAAAGAATACTAGGCTGACCTCTGTCTACCATCTGGATATGACCACAGGTGGGAGCTACTCAGACAGACTACAAGCCTTCATAGACTTACAGGTACACAGCAACTCTGCATGTTCAGTAAGATAAACATCACACGATAATAAATAATGTACACTGCAGTTCTGCACCCCTACCTAAAGGTACTATATACCCGTGTGGTCAGGCACAGCCAAGGGTGTAGGTAGGCATACACAGTACAGAAATATGGCCAGTCGTCCTGAGCAGACTATGCTAATGCCAACACAAACCACAAACTGTTCAGATGTGAGTAACATACTAATGACAGTATAGTAGTTCACAAACAGTGCATGTGCCTGATATTCATAACTGGTAGTACAACATACTTAGATGTCCTCACCACTCTCTCAGGGGTGGAAGGTTTCAAATGTCCCACCTAATGTGTTGCACATGCACAGCTGTTGCTAGTAAAGAAAAGGCCAGCTATGGACCTTCTCCACACCCATCGTGCATAGCCCAAGCTAGTTTTCCTACTATCTTCCCCTCTTTTAGCACCCTTTATCACCACATTCCTATCTCCCCATTTACTTTTCTGTCAAAGACATGAGCGTGGGGGTTAGCGGGAGTGAGCACTTGTAAACAGTAGTAAGCGGGTTTGCACCAGTGTGCGCATGTGTGCGCCTAGCTTAGCATTGCTAAGATATGATAAGCTACGCCAAGCTTAGCTAACTATTGCTAACATAAAATAAGCTAAGCTAAGCTTAGCTTAGCATTGCTAACATAAAATAAGCTAAGCAAAGCTTAACTTAGTATTGCTAAAATACACTAAGCTAAGCTAAGCGGTGCTTAGCATCACTAAGCATCACGCAAACCCGTGCCAACTCGCTTACAACTGCTTAAAAGTGCCTTTGTCACTCTGTATGACAAGGCCCTTGTATTGCTCAGCAGCAAAATAAAATACCCTTCTCAGTCTCAAACCCCACAACTTGGACTCACCAGTCTGCATGATGTACCACTAAACCACAGCAGATATCCAATAGCTTGGTGCTGAAAGAAATATAACATGCATTACAAGGAGTGAATGTAAAGGGAAAATAGGAAAGCCATAGGAATACATTGCAATAAAGAAATATGACATGCATTACAAGGAGTGAATGTAAAGGGAAAATAGGAAAGCCATAGGAATACATTGCAATAAAGAAATATAACATGCATTACAAGGAGTGAATGTAAAGGGAAAAGAGGAAAGCCATAGGAATACATTGCAATAACTACTGTTGTATGCCAGTTAATTCCCTAATTCCAAAAGAAAGTACATACTCCCATGTATCCAGTGTTAGCATTAGGAGGTGTGAGTAAACTTACACACTGAGAAGAGTGTACTGGAAGAAGCAACAGTCAGGTTTCAGTACAACATGCATTTCACTGGCTACAACCCAGCTTCAGATATGACATATACCAACCTTCTGACTGACACAACAGTGTCCACAGCAAACAAGCATGATCCCCACCTTGCAAAACTGACAGGCCTATGCCTACCTAACCTATCATTTTATAGCAGTGTCCTGAAATCACAGTGAGAACTGCAATTACCACACAGCAGGCTGCATGCAAATACTAAATGGTGGGCATCAATTGGTGCAGAAGGCATCACATGCACATGTGCAGATACCTACAAAAGCAGCCTGTACTTGCTGTCCACACATGCAATAATATCATTGCAGCAACTGGAGAGAGAGAGAGTGAGCGAGAGAGACAGACAGACAGACAAACAAATAAACAAACAGAGGCAGTTGGAGACCAACCCAAAAAATAACAACAAACAGAGGCAGTTGGAGACACCAACCCAAAAAAAAAAAAAAAAACAGGCGGTTGGAGACACCAACCAAAACAAAAGAAAAACAACAAACAGAGGCAGTTGGAGACACCAACCAAACAAAAAAAAAAAGAAAAAAACAAACACAGGCAGTGGAAGACACCAACCTAAACAAATAAAAAAAAAAAAAAAACATCAACAGGTACAACAGACTGAGGAGAGAAATATAAAGGTAAGGTATGTACCACAGATGTATTTGCTGGCATCTGAATGATGTGTCTGAAGGGTACTCTACATTCTGTGAACACTCCTTATGTGGAAGCAGTCCGTATCTATATGTATATGCAGATGTGCATAGGGCAAGGGACATACTCCAACTGTTAGTGAAGGCTGGACATATATATGTATTTGAAGGTTGCTATGTGCACATATCTATGTAGGTTGTAGTGTGTGGCATTGAAAACAGCAAGCAGTGCAGGTATATGTCATGTGGTGGTTAAATGCTGTGGGACTGAGTTACAGCCATTGAGGTCTGCTACAGCTATACGGCCTGAGGACAGCGAAATGCATTCTGCACAACACTGTACAATATTATTACATAATTGTATGTCTCACAACTGTTCCACAATTGATATTCCCACAATGAAAGGTGGACAGTATATGTGCATATATGTGCATGTATATGTACAGCAGTGGCTATTTACAAGTATGTGTATATATATATATATATATATATATATATATATATATATATATATATATATATATATATATATATATATATATATATATATATATATATATATATATATATATATATATATATATATATATACATATACATATATATATATATGTGTGTGTGTGTGTGTGTGTGTGTATATATATATATATATATATATATATATATATATATACATATATATATATATATATATATATATATATATATATATGTATACAGTGGAGGAACTGCTGCTAAGTGTGGTGGCTCCTGGCCTACAGCAACAACAACATCAAACATGTGTCGTCATGGAGGCTGGAGCCACTCAGCATGGTGACAAGAACCATGCAGGTAACATGCCCTAGCTGTAGACTACTGTTACCTGTATTGTTGGAATATGCATGTGTGAGATGTGTACTGTGTTTAGCAATTGTGCTGCCTATTGTGTGCAATACTGATAATTTGAATAGTATCTGTACACCTATGCCTGTTGTTCTACTGTAGTTTAGCACACTCACAGTAGCAATGCCACAGTTGTGGCCACTGACAAACTGTGTCATATTCTTGCAGGTCCCTCTGCTGTATCAGCAGGGCAACATTACATGCTGGTGAGTGTGTTAACACTTTAAACTTGGTATTGAACTGTGCATGTCATAGGTGAGGTGTAGGCCATGTACACATAACACACCTATGCATAATGCATGCTGTGCATGTTTGCTGTGAGACGTGAAACATCTCAGTAATGTCAGTAGCTGCCTCAATCACATGCAATACACAGAGCATCAGACACAAATGTGGCAACACTGTACTGCACATTGGATAGGCATAGTTGACACACATGTACACAACATAACATGTTTGTCATACGCAGTACACCTCAACATGCTACACATAGTGTAACCAGACACCCGCTGCCAGGTCACACTTCAATATCCCACATGTCATCCACACACCACACATACTAGACCTGAGGGGTAGGGGCCTAGCATTGGGCTGTGCAACACTCCTCAACACATAACACATCCATGTTAGGCAATGCTCTTTATTGGACACCTCACACACCCAACAACAGCACTGCGGTTCAGGCACAGTATGCTAGGCGGTGGTCTAGCACACTTTAGTGGCCTTGAGTGACCACATGATGCATAATGATGATGGCTACTGGTACTACACCCCATACTGTTACAATGGCCATGTCCAGGATTGGTACCCCATCACGTGTACATGCACCACTCATCCCGTGTGTGTACATAGCATGTATGTGCTACACCTGTGTCCACAATTATCTGCTACAGACACAGACACTGCAATCAGTCATGGAAATACATGTGACACACAGATAACACATGCAGCCATGGTATGTATACCTGTGTGTGATGGTGCACAGGACATTGCAAAGCTTAAAATACTTGCACAGAAATGTCATGTCCTTGTACACATTGTGTTATAGGGTGTAGGCAATTACTAAACATGTACCCACATACACCACAGCCATGTACACTGTCATTAACTATGGCTGTCTACACTCACACTGCATGGACTTGATCAACAATTATTAGGCATGCTGACACGTGTGCATGAATGTTTGCCTTGTTATACTGTCACCCACCTTCAATCAGTATTGAGTATGATTTGGATTTCTGTTGTGTGTGTGTATCTGCTGTAGTCAGGAGTGTGCATGTGTTCCTGTGTTCTTGTGTGCATGTGTTCCTGTATGCATGTGTTCCTGTGTGCCTGTGTGCCTGTGTGCATGTGTTCATGTGTTCAAGTGTGCGTGTGTGCATGTGTGCATGCGTGCATGTGTGCATGTGTGCATGTGCAGGCCGTAACGTGTGTTTCCTGTCTTCCTCTCACAGGTGCTGAGGTAGGGCTTGGCAAAAGCAGGAGGTGACCTGAAGCCACTGCCACGGATAGTGGTGATGATGACACGTATTTTGGCACAGGGAGATTTGACAGGGTCTGTCTTTGGTCCACCAGTCAACAGTACACAGCGTTCTACCCCATCTATGTGCACACTCATACTGCCATTACATCCCCGACCACCAATGGCCATAGGGGAGGGACAGCATACAGTTGGCATTGACCAGGAGAGTGTGGTACCCATGGCATGTGCATCCCCTCACAGCAGCCATAGCCATAGATCTGGAATAGTACCACATAGGCGGAGGTCCAGGGGTTCTCGGGGGAGCACCACTGGACGTATTGCCCCTGTCAGGCGTACCCTCACAGGTCTTATGACAACCACTATGTTCTGGGCTGTAATGCAGGCTCAGGCACATATGGAATGGTACAGCAGGCAGGGACTTAGGGCACAGTGGGCACATAATACCACTATCAATGACAGCATCCGTGACCTTGCCGGTGCCATCCGGACATACACCGAGGTCATTGACAGACATTGGGGGGAGACAATAGATGCCCTCCACAACATGTCTTCCTCAAGCCAGGACCGTGCGGGACAGTTGTGACGTCAACGCAGACGCATGCCAGCAACAGCAACAATTGGCAGTGGTCGTGGATGGCCCACAGCTCACAGCTGCTCACGTAGTGGCAGTACCAGCCACAGCAATGCTGGGGCTGGCCTGTCCATTGTCCATCCCAGTAGACCACGTGCACATGGCTCTGGCCAGTCCCAGCAGGGACATGGGTCCAGTCATCATACCTCTACCTCTGATGACACTACCCAGTCAGGGTTGGTACCCGATACCATCCATAGCACCCCTGCCAGGCACAGGTACTGTGTCCGTGGCCGGAGACAGTGATCTGTACAGCCAAGCAGGTACAGTCAGTGGCTGTCCCACAAACCACCGTATATGTCAGCCACATGGTGGAGCTGTGTGCATGCAGACACACACACATTAAGCAAACAACTAGGGCTCACACATACACATACACATTACATCAACATTGGCCCATGCTCTACTGTTGTCCCACACACACACACACACACAGACATGTTGATTGGATGGGTCAATGTCAGGCTCTGGCAAACAACAAAACACCCTGTGCATATGATGATACCTGTGCCGCCTCCTGTCATCTGCATTATCAATGGAGGGACAGGCTAACAAGGTGCTGATGCACAGGGTGACACTAGAGCAGTGTAGCAATAATAGTGAGTTGTCAACAAGGAAGTCTAACTACATTCTTGTAGGTATATCTGAGCAGACATTATGCATCAAAGCTCTGATTGTCAATGTAGCATTGTTTACACCACTGTTAGGTCTGAGTATGTATTATCCACCCATGTGCCACTTGGCTGATGTGTGATGTGTTGCCAGCATGTGTTAGCGAGTGGACAGTACGTGTGTGATGTGTGCAGAACAGATTAGCAAGTGTACATCTGTGAACATGGTGGGTGCGCACTGTCTGGATGTAAGTGCATAGTGGACACATGGGACATATGGCATACCCTGTCCTACACATTATTAACATCCCATTGCATCTTTCAATGGCCAGTATGCATTCTACTACAGTTATGTACTAACATGGGTAGATGTGTGTATGACATGGGTTGACACTATGCTGCGGGTGATACCATTAATATCAGTCAATGATTTGCAGTCTGGTAGTATACACAACCTCAACAGCATGACTATAAGCAATCATTGGATGATGTCCTGACAAATGACACACAGTAGTAGGGAACCCAGTATCAATTGGATCCTTCTGGTGCTACACTATAACACTAACCAGTGGTGATGACCACCACCCATTACTGTGACCACACCTGTGTGTCATATAGCCCACTTAGGTACATGCAGACACACTAGGGATGTGTCCATCCAAATCTGGGAATGCATGGAATGGCCTACAATGCATTCCCTGGATGGGACGCATACCCTACACAAGGGTATCATACAGACAGATACCTGCTGTGTGATACATGCTGTATTGCAGTAAGCTGACTATGGCATAGTCATCCTCATGTACTATGCATACTATCCCGTCAGTACCACAATGGTGGTAGCCCTCAACATGTATGTCGGGTACCAGTGTGTACATGCAGACCCATGTTATGTCATGTGTCCCTTGGTATCCACATATCCATAGGTATTGTGGAGTCCGAAGGTGTATCACAGACATTAGAGGCCTGAATGCATATTCACAAGGCAGTCGTACACCTATAAAGACTTTGTGTATGACCATGTCTGACATATACCCTCACTCACACTACTCTTAAGTAACAGTCATGGGTGTGTGTGCCACAGATGACCTTGGCCACAGAACACGACAGTGGATGGCCATGCCACATACATACATATGTGACTTACGATCTGAGTAGCAGCGGCACAACCTGTCAATGGAAACAAATGTATTCATGTAGCATTCAGGCTTCACATCTATGTAGTGATTGAGGGGACATGTACACATATGTATTTACCACACAGATACCTGATGTCTGCAATGCACTTGCTGTTGTCATCATACTATGTCATACCATAGTAAAAGCAAAACCCACCCCCTGTTGGCCAACTGTGACACACACACAGACAGCATTCGTAGGATTCAAACCCCTACTTAACTACATTATGATACTAGGGAAAGACACATTAACACTGCGTGCTATTTGCTTTACTGGCTGGTTCCCCTTTTCCTGCTGTATTTGTAAGATGGTGACATCATCAGACTTTCCAAAGGGGAATGCACCTCTTTCAGTGTGTTTTCACAGTCTCCAAAAAGGGTACTCTTTTCAAAGACAATTGCACACACTCACAGTTTGCAGGATTCAAACCCCTACCTAACTATGGTTATGATACTAAAGAGAGACAAACCAACACGGTGGGCTATTTACTTTACTGACTGGTTTTCCTTCTCCTGCAGTATTTGTAGGATGGTGACATCATCAGACTTTCCAAAGAGGAATGCACCTCTTTTAGTGTGTTTTCACAGTCTCCAAAAAGGGCACTCCTTTCAAAGACAATTGCACACATACACACAACCCCCCCCCACACACACACACTGTTATGTTACGATACTAGAAAGTGACACATTAACATGGCGCACGATTTGCTATACTGGATGGCTTTTCTTCTCCTGCTGTATTTGTAGGATGATGACATCATCAGACTTTCCAAAGAGGAATGTACCTCTTTTAGTGTGTTTTCACAGTCTCCAAAAAGGGCACTTCTTTGAAAGACAATTGCACACATACTCTCACTGTTTGCAGGATTCAAACCCCTACCTAGCTACGTATGATACTAGAGAAAGATGCACTAACACGGCGCGCTATTCGCTTTACTGACGGGTTGTCCTTCTCCTGCAGTATTTGTAGGATGATGACATCATCAGACTTTTTATTTTTATTATTTATTTTATTTGCAGTTGGTTTACCAGGATAGTCCATTGGGCCAAAATGAACCCGTTTTCAATGGAGTCCTCGGGAGAAAAGCTCCAAAACAATCTAGGTTACGGTAGGTTATTAATGATAATTATACAAAAATTAAGATCCACTTAAACAATTTCAAATAGTACAGGAACATTAGGTGTAATACAGACTTGTGATGAAACTTACAGATGATACAGACTAACAAGAGGAATATTGCAATGTAAATACTGAGAAGTCATTGTGTATTAGGAAGCATACACATTAAGAGGTGCAGCCTAGTGCATTTTTTGGAAATACCATAGGAATAATAATAATAAAGTATGAGTTGGGGGAAAATAATAAGGAAAATTTCTGGTGTAAACAGGGGAAAGGAGGAAGATGGACATTAGCAGTGTTAGTTATGTGGGGTGGGAACAAGAGCATTCCCACTGGGATACAAGATGTGAATGAAGAGATTTTTTGAAAATAAAATGGTTACAGGTTGTGCGAATGGGCGGTGGTAGGGAGTTCCAGAAGCGTGCTAGGCCATAGGACAGAAGATTTTCACCTGGGGGACAAGTTGGTTTGTAGACTTCTAGTAGATTTTGATTGTTGGACCTTAATACTCTATCAGGTAGGTGCATTTTAAAAGCAGTAGAAAGGGAGGGACAGAGGGAGGGGTTAAAAATGAGCTTGTGTGCAAGACTTAGTTGAGTATAGGTTAGGTGACTGGGTAGTTTTAGCCATTTTAGTTTTTGGAGAGAGGAACAGTGGTGGGTGGAGGACTTGTGGCTGGTAGAGAATTTGGTGATTTTGTTGTAGCAAAAGGAAAGTTGTGTTTTTAGAGAGGACTGTAGATTACTTAGGAGTGGAGCTCCATAGAGAAGGGAAGGGATAAGAAAAGAAGTAGAAAGAGTGATTTTAGTGGCAGGTGTAAGGTAATGGTTTTGTCGGTAGAGAGTACCTAGTTTTTGATGTTTTTTTTTATATTTAGTTGTAGGTGGGAGTTGAATTTGAGCTGGCTATCAATTTGGACCCCAAGTAACTTGGTCTCTGACACCAGTTCCAGAGGTGAGTTGTTTTGACTAGTAATAAAGAATGTGTTTATATCGAAAGAAGTGACTTTAGAGGGGGTAAATAACATTAATTTGGTTTTAGAGGCATTGAGTACTAAGTGATTACTTTTCATCCATTGCTCAGTGGTTGAAAAGGCATCTTGAGTAAGCTTTAGGAGTGTGGGGATGGATGTGGCAGAGCAGATAATAGTTAAATCATCTGCATATTGGATGATGTTTGAGAATGGGATAGAGTTGCAGAAATCATTTATAAATATATTAAAGAGAAGGGGACCCAGTATGGAGCCTTGGGGAACTCCGGTAAGGGTATTAAGAAATGAGGAGGGGGCCTTTTTCCATTTTACTACTTGATATCTATTGGATAGGTAACTGGAGAACCAGTTTAAAGAGGAGGGAGATAGGTTAAGTTTTGAGAGTTTATTTAAAAGCAGGCTGTGTGAGATAGTGTCAAAGGCCTTAGAGAGGTCAAGTAGTAGGGTAGAAAGAATTTGGCCAGAGTCGCGGGCTTTATTTGCAGTTTCAAGGAAGGAGAGGAGGGCTGTCATAGTGCTATGATTCGGTCTGAATCCATGTTGTGTGGGAGTTAGTAGGTGATTATCTAAGAGATGTGGTAGGAGTTGAAGTTGGATACACTTTTCTAGGAGTTTGGAGATGGGAGACAGGATAGCGATGGGGTGGAAATTAGTAACATTGTTATTGTTGCCACCTTTGTTTAAAGGCATGATAAAGGCCTTTTTCCAGATTTGGGGTACTATACATTCTTGGATAGAGCGGTTGATTAGAATGCTAATGAGGTAGGCAATTGCTTCAGCAGCTATGCTGAGAAAGTAAGAAGGGATGTTATCAGGAGCATTAGTGCATGGCTTCAGTTTCAGAAGGAGTTTCTTTATAGTAGAAGTGGGTATAGTTTTTAATGAGAATAGAGGGGAGTGGGAAGAGGGGCTATTAAGGGGTGATGAAGATGTTGAGGAAGTCAGAGTATGAGAAGAGGTGGAGGGTAGAGAGTTACTAGATGGTAATGAGGGATTGGTAGCAGTACAGGGTAGAGTGTTGGTAGGGGAGGGTGGTGGTGTGTTGGAGAATGTGGTGGTGTTAGAGAATGTTGAGGTTAATTTGGAAATAGATTCAATGAAAAAAGAGTTAAATTGGGTAGCTAAGTCTAAATCAGGAGCATTAGGGTCTGGGGTGGGGGTGTCTGGTTTGCTGGGGTTAAGGAGAGTAGAGATACCTTTCCAGAATTTCTGAGGATTTGTTTTATTATTATTTTGGAGTATGGAGAAATAATTTTGTCGATCAGAGATGATGAGCTTTTTTACTTTATTTCAAAGTGTTTTGTATTCATTATGGACTATGGGACTCCTGTTTTTTCTGGTAATGTGCCCAGACTTTATCTCTGTGCCGCATGGTTGATAGTGTGTTTTTAGTAAGCCAAGGGGCAGTTTTAATTTTTATTCTCTTTGTCCTTAAGGAAGCATGGGAGTCTAGTAGTTTCAAGAATATTGAGTTGAAGTGGGCAACTGCGTTATCTAGAGATAATGTTTTAGACAATTCCAGTTTATTGCTTTTAGAGAGTTTGAAAAGGTTGTTGGGTTAAAGTTTTTTTGGTTACGGATAGCAATATAATTATGGGTTTGATGTAGAATTTGGGGGAGTCAATGAGTGAAGATGGGTATGTGGTCACAAAGGGGATCGGGAAGAGTGCCACTGTCAGAGAAATAACGGGGGATGAGAGACTAGAATCCAATACAGAATACTGCCGCTAGAGAGGTTTTTTGAGGGGCGTGTTGCAGAGTTGATTAGCTGTGAAAAATTGTAGAGGTTGATGTTAAGAGGGTTTGTAGAAGACTGAATGGAGGCCCAGTTAATACTCATGTCCCCTAAGATTATTGTTTCATTGCTAATGTTATTGGAGAGCCAGGAGAGGATATCTTCAAGTGTAGAAATATTATCCCCTGGAGGGATGTAGAGGGAAGTTATACATATGTGTTTGTTAACTTGAAGTAGTGTGATGAGTAGTTCAGCGTTGTTAAAGTGTGGAATAGGTTTATTATAGGGAGTAACTGATAAGGAGGATGAGTATAGGAGAGCTACTCCTCCCCCTTTTTTGTGGGACCTGTCTTTTCTAATGATAGAATAGTTTGGTGGAATTATTTCAGAGTCTTTTATATGGGGTTTTAACCATGTTTCATAGATGGATAGGATGTCAGGTTTATTATGTATGAGCCAGGCATGGAGGTTTGGGACTTTGTTTACTATACTTTGGGAGTTTAAAGAAGTAAGTAATACGGACTTGTCTGTAGTGGATGTGGTGGGGGGGGCAGGGTTGGGATGGATATCACCTGATAATAGAGTGGTTATCAGATGTAGGATTGGGTTGGATAGGTAACTGGACAGTTTAGTAAATAGATTGGGTTCTATTATGATTCTGAAGGATTTACTAGTTACTATGGGGGTAGAATGATTTAGAGAAGTGATAAGTTTGTATGGGAAGAATAGGAGTTTTTTTATAGGATATAGATGGGGAGAAATAGGAGTGTGTGAGTATGAGAGAGGGGAATTAAGATAGCTGGCTATATGGAAGGATTGTGAGTGGTAGGAGTTAATGGGTTGGGTGAGGTAGTAAAGATAGGATAAATTAAGAAGTAGTAGTAGTAAAAAGGAGATGAATGAGGGTTTTGAGAGCATGATGAAATGGGTTTACTTAGAGGTGCAGTGTTGTTGTTGAATTATATATGGATATAGGTTTATAGGTTCATACTAGGCTATCTGCCCTAGGGCATTTATAAGCCTAGCCAGAGTATGTTTGGCTTTCACCACCCATTTTAAATTAATTTTGCTATGCCCTTTCTCGAGGTTAGTATACTGTGCCTCTGTCTAACAGTGACACAGAAGTGATACCCGGGGTAAACCTACGATCTCCCATCCACTCATCAAGATTCCTCTTGAAGAGAGTCAATGAGGGACTTTGCCTAACCTGGACTGGGATTTTATTCCAGAGTGAATGGAGCCTCTGGGTTATGAATCTGTCCCTCCAGCATGTCCTATTTATTTCAGTGCTGAGGTTCAAGTCTCTCGAGCGTGTAGCTCGATGGGATTTGGATTTTTTTAGGTGCAGCATGTCCCTTAATTCCGGGTTGGACATGCCTTTATACGTCAGGCACAGGTCGCCTCTGAGCAGGCGGTATGCCACTGAGTAGAGCTGGAGTTTCTTTAACCGGGCAGCATATGGCATCTGTTTGAGCCATTTGATCCTCTTAGTGAGGTACTTTTGGGGTCTTTCCAGTTGCTGCAGGTGTTTGGTAAGGTACATCCCAAAAGGGGCCTTGTACTCGATTATGGGCCTGATGAGGGATGAGTAAAGAGGCACGATGACCTCCCCTAATCTAGATGTGAATCCCTTCATGATTAGGTGGGCTATATAAAATGTTTTTCTAACCACTTTGGCCACGTGGTTGTCAAATGAGATTGCTATCAACTTGGGTCCCCAGGTCCCTAATGACTTATTCTGTATTTAATGGATTACCACCTATGTGGTAATTTGTGGGCACTTTGTTTTTGCCAAAGGGGATGACTATACACTTTTTGGCGTTTCGCTTGAGGCCATGGCTCTGGCACCAGTTGTCTGTTTCTATGAGGCCCTTTTGGAGGATGCTTGTGTCGGCTGGAGAGTCGATTATGGCACCCAGTTTGCAGTCATCTGCGAACTTGGTCAGCCACAGTCCTTCTGTGTTGGTCTGTACCTCCGAGAAATATATACCGAACAAGAGAGGTCCCAGGACTGAGCCTTGTGAGACGCCACTTGTAACTGGTTTGGAGTCTGACATGGCTCCAGCAATTCTAATCATGTGGGTTCTGTCCTTGAGCCAGTTTGCAACCCATCTAGTGACACAGGGGTTTATATTTAAGCTGGTGAGCTTATCTATAATGCCAGAGTGGGGTATTGTATTGAAGGCTTTTCTTGAGGTCCAGGTAGGCTGTGTGGACCACCTTCCCTTCGTCAATGGCCTTGGTGACTGTTTCAAAGAAGTCGACCAGGTTTAAGAGGCAGGATCTGCCCTTAACAAAGCCGAACTGGGTAGGATCCAGTGTCTGTAGGTCCCCAATATCTTTATTTATGAGGTCCATGATGATCCTTTCCATAGCTTTGGAGACCAAGCTAGTCAGGCTTATGGGGCAATAGTTTCCAGGGTCTGTTGAGGCACCACCTTTGTGGAGAGGGGCCACTGTTGCTGTACGCCACTCTTTGGGTACATATCCTGTAGTAAGGCTGAGATTGAACAGTAGTTTTATGTTTGGGTTTAGCTCTTCTTGGAGTTCATGTAGGATGCAGCCCGGGGCACCGTCTGGTCCCATTGATGCTGTGTTTTTTGCTTTGGAGAGGGCGGCTCTTACCTGAGCATCTGAGATGTCAGGGGGCAGCACTCTGCTGGGATAGATGTTTGCCCTTTTGGTGGAGGGGGGAGTTTGCCCTGAACCTGTCAGCTAGGATGTTGGCAATGTCTGTGGGTTCGGTGTATTTTTTGACATTTTGGACTAATTCTGAGCATATCTGGGAATTCCCACCCAGGTTCCTAACATAACTAAAGAAAGCCTTGTGATTATCCTTAGTGTCCTGTGCAATTTTTCTCTCGAAGCTGGCCTTAGACGATTTTATGAGTGCCCTTAATTTTTTGCTAATACTGATCAGAGATGCCTTCACTTTTTGGGATTTTGCTCTATCATGTAGTAGCTTCCTCCTTCTATTGTACAGTTTGTTTATGGCTGGGGTCCACGAGACAGGACGTCTGCCTTTGGAGGATTGGGTCTTGGTTTTATTTGGGATTGCATGATCCATGCATTCCTGAAGGTGTTCATAGAATGCATGTATAAAGGATTCTGCGGTCTGGGACGTATTTTCCACAGGCCCGGGGGCTTTGAAGGATTCCACCTCAGTTTTGAGGAGTGTGAAATTTGCTTTAGAGAAGTTTTTTACTGTGGTTTTCTGGGCAGGGGGTGGGGTCAGGATGTGAATATCCAGTGAGATCAGTTTATGGTCTGATCTTACCAGTGAGGGATACACTTCTGGTCTGGAGCATAGAGTCCCCATGTTGGTGATGATCAGGTCCAGTATGTTTTCCCCTCTTGTGGGAGTGGTAACAAGTTGTTCCATAGCATTTGAGTTTATGAATTCTAGGAACCTTTGGGCTAGGGTGTTGGAACTAGAGTAATGCTCCCATTCTATGTTTGGGTAGTTGAAGTCGCCCAATATAATGGTGTTTGGAGAGACCTTCATATTTTCCAGTGTTCTCAGGAAGGCCGAGTGGGGTTCCTGGGTTTGGGAGGGTGGTCTGTAGCAGGCTATAAACTGGAAGACAGTTTTACCCACTGTTAGTTGCACATGGATAGTTTCTGATGCTTCGTGCTTTGCCACCAACCTGGAGGTGTGGGTATCTTTGATGAATATCGATACTCCCCCTTTTTTTGTGATTTGGTCCAAGTTTTGGGGCCAAAAAGCATAGTATGAGGTATAACCTGGTAGTGCTGGGGTGCTCTCGGGAGCCCTGAACCAGGTTTCTGTTACTGCACAGATATCAATGTTCTCCATGCTAAGGAGAGTTTCAAGTGCATGCATCTTGAGGTTTAGACTTCTGGTGTTGAGTACCATTACTCTTAGTTTCTTATCCCTTGTGATACCTATGGAGGTGGGTTTGTCTTTTGAGCCTTGCCTAAAAAAGGCACTATGGGGGTAGCAAGAGCCTTTGCCAATATCTGAAAGCCCAGGGGTGACAGGTGCAAGCTGTCCCTAGCGAAGCATCGTGGCTTGTCGAGCATATCATCCCAGGCTGACAAGCATTGGATCCCCTTTGAATGACACCAGTACTTAAGCCAATTGTTGAAATTGATCTTCTTGTCTTCATATTGTGGCATCATTCTTATTGAGGGTAAGATGCTACTCAAGGTCAGGGTCATACCAGCCTGGGCTACATGCTCAGAGAGTTCCTCTATGCCTCTTTTCATGTAGTCCAGGGAGGTACGTCTCAGGTCATTCACACCAGCATGGACAATGACTGAGTCATATTTGTACTTGCCTTGGAGTGACCTGAGTGCTTGTGTTATGTGGCGGATCCTAGCGCCCGACAGGCTGCTCACTGTGACCTTCTCCTTGTTCAGCCTGGTGAGCGGGACGTCAGTGTGCCTGATGATAGAGTCACCTATTACAAGTGTATCAGGTGTGTTATTTAGCCTTAAGGGCTGTGACTGTTCGGCACACTGGCTTTGTGAGATATGTGTTGCATGTGTTTTGTTTTGGGGTAGCGGTTGCTTGGGTGTCTGCTTTGGAGGTCTCTGCTGCTTAGGCAGATCTTTATTTAGAGCCCCCGAGTATGTTTTTGTGTGACTATGTGTTTGATTTGCTGTCGTGGTAGGTCTATGTGAGACTGGAATTGTAGTGAGTGTGGTTTCCTTCTCCTCCTGACTGGTTATGCCAATACTGAGTTGAGAGAGCTTAGCCACCAGTTTGGCTATATGGTTGCATCTCTCACATGTGTTGGAATTTGTTGGGAGGAGAAGAGGGTTGTCTGGGTACATGAGGCAGTTGTAAAATTGCCTCAAGATTCCCAGGTTCACCAGCTGGACCGGAGAGGAGATTGACAACTGACCTTTGGACATGCTAGATTAATATTGGGAATTCCTTTATAATTGAAAACAAGGGCCAACAGGGAGTGAGGGTGTAGTGCTTTTAATTTTTAGTGCTGACTTATATAATTGCTTTAGTGAGCAAGTGCCAGGTAACTTAAGTGCAATGTGTTACAGGTAACTTAAATGCAAAAATGAAAAACAGTAACTTTCTTTCAAGTGAAACGAGGAAATAAGTACAGTAAGCAATGCAAATATCACTAGGGATCCACAGAAGCACTGAGAAGCCGCGTTTTAGGTGGAATTAGCATTCCAGGGAAATAACAAGCAAACAAACAACAAGCATACAAACAAAGCTAGATTCAGCAGGCCTGGATCTAGTCTATGCTACAGCAAACAAGGTGTACCAATTTCAGTAAGAAACAGTTCAAATATGCAGGCACTATAAACCTTTAACCGGAAATTCCCAGCTCAGAAGGGCAGAGTCCAGCCTCTCCTCCCACAAGAGTGCAGACCACAAACCTTCTTAATGTAAAATAACTGGCTTGAAGCCCAAGTGCATAAACCAGAACTAATACACTTTAGGAATAACAGACACTTAGCTCTCAATCAGCAGTTCCCAACTTAGAAGGATGAAAGCTACCTGTCCTGCCACTACAGTGCATGCCACAAACCTTCCTAATGTAAAACAACTGGTCTGAAGCCCAAGTGCTTAATCCAAAACACTTAGAATGTTAGCTACACTTTAATCAAGTTACTACCAAGCAGTAATAAATACAATTGAATACTTTAAAGAATGCCTGGATTAGTGCTCAAGTTATACAAACAAAGCTAGATTCAGCAGGCCTGGATCTAGTCTATGCTACAGCAAACAAGGTGTACCAATTTCAGTAAGAAACAGTTCAAATATGCATGCACTATAAGCCTTTAACCAGAAATTCCCAGCTCAGAAGGGCAGAGACCAGCCTCTCCTCCCACAAGAGTGCAGACCACAAACCGTCTTAATGTAAAATAACTGGCCTGAAAGCCCAAGTGCTTAAACCAGAATTAATACACTTTTAGAATAACAGACACTGAGCCCTCAATCAGCATTTCCCAACTTAGAAGGATGTAAGCTACCTGTTCTGCCACTACAGTGCAGACTACAAACCCTCTAAATGTAAAACAACTGGTCTGAAGCCCAAATGTTGAAACTAAAAGGATTAGAATGAGTTACACCAAGCAGTAATAAATACAATTGAGTACTTTTAAGATGACGCAAAAGCAAAATAAAGTAGGAAGAAACACAAGTACAGTAAAAGCAGATGAATTTTTTTTTTCAGAAAAGTAGCAAAAGCAGTAGTAAATACAATTCTCATGCAGTGCAAGCTGGCACACTTGAATATGTAGCAATATTAGTCCACACACAGTTTGAAAAAAATGTAATTAAATTAAAAAGGACTAAAAGCAAGTGCAGAAAGGGTTAATTAGGTAGAATGCGGTAAAGAGATGGGCCTGGGGGAGTGTCTTAGATCAAATCTACAGTGGGGCGGGCACTGCAAAAGCCACTAAATTTAAACTGCAACCAAGAACTGGGAGGGGAGGTGGGGAAAAGCAGTTTCAACACAGATGTGAGGAATGTGCAAATTATAAAGCCAAAAAATATATACTGTTCTCTCTCTCTCTCTCTATATATATATATATATATATATATATATATATATATATATATATACAACAGATATCTAAGCAAACAATTTAGCTCTATAATACAGAATAATACAGAAAAGTATACTCAGCTCTATATATTTGCAGACAGTTCTGTAAGGCTGTCTCTCAAACTAAGGTTCCAGTTTGAATGCAGATTGTTAATTAACAGGACACACAACACTAGCTCAATTATATAGCTGAAGACAAGGCAGGAAATGAGGGGGGGTGGGGAAAAAGTTTCAACACAGAGTTGAGGAATGTGCAAATTATCAAGTCAAAAAATATATACTCTTCTCTCTCTCTCTCTCTCTCTATATATATATATATATATATATATATATATATATATATATATACAACAGATATCTAAGCAAACAATTTAGATCTATAATACAGAATAATACAGAAAAGTATACTCAGCTCTATATATTTGCAGATAGTTCTGTAAGGCTGTCTCTCAAACTAAGGTTCCAGTTTGAATGCAGATTGTTAATTAACAGGACACACAACACTAGCTCAATTATATAGCTGAAGACAAGGCAGGAAATGAGGGGGGGAGTTTCAACACAGATGTGAGGAATGTGCAAATTATAAAGCCAAAAATATATACTGTTCTCTCTCTCTCTCTCTATATATATATATATATATATATATATATATATACAACAGATATCTAAGCAAACAATTTAGCTCTATAATACAGAATAATACAGAAAAGTATACTCAGCTATATATATTTGCAGATAGTTCTGTAAGGCTGTCTCTCAAACTAAGGTTCCAGTTTGAATGCAGATTGTTAATATAAGACAGAAATATGTATAGAGGAGCTGGTAAGTATCTAAATAGTGGTGAAGGAGTGGAGAGTATATTATGTTTGGAGAGGGCGTGGTTTGGGAGTGGGTGTTGAGAGAAAATGGAAACCTATTGGCTAGGAGAGATAATCTTGGGGAGGAGAATGAAGTTAAATTTGGGAAGGATAGGGAGTGGGTGTTTCCCAAGTATTGAAGAATAATTGGCCTAGAATGGCAGTGGGTGTGGTTTTGGAGGAATAAAGGTAGAGGTTGTGGGGCGGGTGAGTTTTGGGGGCAGGGTAGGGGAGTGGAGTGAGCCCGCAGGGTGAACGGAGCAGGTGGAACCAAGGAGGGCAGGGGAAGATCGAGAACCTATCAGTGGAGTGATGTTTGCAGAAGGGTAAGTTTGCAGAGGGTGAGTAGAGGAGACCTGGAAGTAGTAGGTTAGAGTGGGCTGTAAGTCTTTAGGAGAAAGAGTGAGAAAAAGAAATGTTAGAGCTTAGAGAGAATACAATAAGTGAGTGAATTGAAGTCTATATTAGTGGGGAGAGGATGCCATCCAGTGGACAAATGCTGAAGTGCACCTTGGCCCACCAAGGCAATCTCTGGATTAAATTGGACTAAGGGAGAAGGGAGTAACTCAGGGAACTAGATGAGGGGGAAGAACTGAGATACAGAAATAAGAGGGATTTAGGTTGCTGGCTTTCCTGGCAAGGAGTGTATTGAAATAGTTGGCAGGGCTTAAAAAGTATAGTAGGTTAAGGCTTAACAGCAGATGCACATACTTCCTTAGATTCTTCTGGGAGAAGCTTAGATCAGTTTCCAAAAAGGGGAAGAGGCAGCAGAGTTGTTATGATAGCTTGAGCAATTGGATGAGCTTGTATAATTTAGTTAGGTCTAGGTGTCCACCCAGGTGTAGTCACAGGGGATAATTCAAGGCAAAAAAGCTGGAGAACAGGAGAGAAAGTTGAGAGAGAAATAGTACTTTAGTAATAAAGAAAAACACCTTATCTCCTAGTAGCAGAAATAGACAGGTATCAAACATGTATTAAAAGCAAAAAATCAACAAAGTTCAAATAGCAATGAGTTGAAAATAAAATCCCTTTGCCTAATAGTTTGTTTCAATTAAAAGCAGCTGTTGAGAATCTATCAGGACAAATAGTTTACCTAATAGTTTGTTTCAATTAAAAGCAACTGTTGAGAATTTAACAGGACGAATATAAGCTTCTACTCACTTATCTAAAATACATTAGCAAAGAAAAGGTATTGCATTCATTTAACAAAAGGTATTGCATTCATTTAACAAAAGGTATTGCATTCATTTAACAGACTACATATAAGGCAGATTGTTAAACATACGCCGCTAATATAGATTTATAATGTGATGGAAGTTGGTGTTAGCAGAGTACATTTGAAGCAGTTCAAAGCATCTTAAACACTCAGTTTACCAATAAGCACTACCGAATAGGCAGTGCTCATTTAAAATAGTACAAAAGCATTTTATAACAGTCAGTTTTACAATTAGAAACTACTAAAAAATAGACAGGGCAATGTCACAGTACACTGTGCCCTACAGCAACATCTAGCTAAGCATTTGAGAATATAGCACCTCTCTGAGTAATACGCATGTAGAAGTTGGCATATTACAAAAAAAATGTAGAAAAAGACTTTCCAAAGAGGAATGTACCTCCTTTACTGAGTTTTCCCAGTCTTCAAAAAGGAAACATCTCTTAAAGGAAACTGCACGCATACACACACTTTGCAGGATTAAAACCCCTACGTAACTATGTTATGATACTAGAGAAAGCCGCACTAACACGGTGCAATATTTGCTTTACTGGCTGGTTTCTCTTCTCCTGCAGTATTTGTGGGATGGTGTCATCATCAGACTTTCCAAAGAGGAATGTACCTCTTTAGTGTGTTTTCACAGTCTCCAAAAAGGGCACTCCTTTCAAAGACAATTGTACACACACACACTGTTTGCAGGATTCAAACCCCTACCAACCTATGTTATAATACTAGAGAGAAATGCACTAACACGGCATGCTATTTACTTTACTAGCTGGGTTCTCTTCTCCTGTAGTATTTGTAGGATGGTGACATCATCAGACTTTTCAAAGAGGAATGTACCTCCTTTACTGAGTTTTCCCAGTCTCCAAAAAGGGAACATCTCTCAAAGGAAACTGCACACATACACCCCCCCCCCCACACACACACACTTTGCAAGATTCAACCCCCTACCTAACTATGTTATGATACTGGAAAGAGACGCATTAACATGGCACGCTATTTGCTTTACTGGGTGGTTTCCCTTCTCCTGCTGTATTTATAGGATGGTGACATCATCAGACTGGACATGGTGATGTGTGTAAACTTTGTTTTATGCCATTCCAGGAATGGTCCATGTGGGTCAGCAGGTGTCAACAGCTTGAACATGACCTCAGTATCCTTACCTTGTGTGATCTATCTGTGGACACATTGACATTCCGTCATATGTCAACACATATTTATGCACAGCTTCTTGGTTTTGTGGATAATACATGTGTCTGGGATGTTGATAAAGGGCTATTCAAAGTCTATGTGACACATGTGTAAATGTGTTCATTGATGTATGTCCTGGGTGGCTGCCTTGCAAACAGTCTAGCATGTTTAGGAACCATGATCTGCACATGAACATACCACATTTGGTAGGGTTGTGTGTGTGTCAGCCTCCAATAGCTCTGTTTATGACTACAACCATGATGGACTCCATGACCAAGCAGATCAGACCTCATAGGCATACTGGGCTTGACTTCCCATAGTGTGTTGTGCACCAACACTTGTGGGGAGTGCCATATGTAGCTGTGACACATTCAACGGTTCCACATCCTGTGTAGGGGGTGCAGCTCCACTTACTGTTCAGGTGCATGATCTGTTTGTTCTGTAGTTTGTGCATGACACATATTGGGAATCAATGTATTCCACCTGCTGCCATGCTTTTGGCAGTGGGGGTAGCTGATCATCCATTCTACATGTGATATCTCCTGGTATGATGATGTGGACTATTGTCGGTGGGGGATGGGCATGTACATATGGGCCTGTCTGTCATGATGTCGGCATTGACACTCAGGTACAGTTGGCCCTGACTCAGGACATATATGTGTGTACATTGATATTTATGACATAGCTGAAGGAGGTGTCATGATTCAGTCTGAACTCCTTCTCAGCTCCTCTTTACAAAACATTAACGAACATGAGCACTAATCCCTGTTATTCTCTTTTACATGCTTAACACCCTACTGATCCTTTGTGATCAGGCTACAGAGTATGTCATGATAATATCCTGGCATGTCCAGGGGTCGGTTTTGTGTGTACTCTTCAGTCCAGCTGGTGGATATTGTGATATTGACACAAGGTCACATCTGCCTCATGTACGCAGACAACCCTCTCCTCCTCCCGACAAACTCAGATGTATGTGTGAGATGCACCTATATAGACATACAGGGAGCTGAACTCTCTTGACCTATGACTGGCACAGTCTATCAGGTGGTGAAGGTAACCACACACACACCACATATCAGTCTCACATATCCTCTAGCAACAGCACTCAAACCACATTAGCACACATTGACATACTCGGATGCTGCAAATGTACTCTACTTAAGCAGCAGAGACCTCCAAAGCAGACATAAACACACCTGCTACCCCACTACAATACCCACATATCACTAAGTTCACAATGTCAGTGTGCCACACAGTCACTGCCCTTCGGGCTAAACAACACACCTAATACACTTGTAATAGGCAACAGTTATGTTCCAGACACACTGACTTACCACTCACCAGTCCTGACAAGGGAATAGTTACTTTGGGCTGTCTGTTGGGTGCCAGGATCTGCCACATAACACAGGCAGTCAGGTCACTCCAAAGCAAGTACAAGACTGGCACCATCATTGTCCATGCTGGTGTGTGTAACCTCAGACATTACTCCCTGGATCATGTGACATGATACATGGAGGTACACTGTGATCATGTAGCCCAGGCCAGTATGACCCTGACCTTGTCTAGCATCTTACACCCACCAATTATGATGTCACAGTATACGGACACACATAGCACATTTAACAGTTGGCTAACAAATTTGTTTCATTCATAGGGGATACAGTGTCTGTCAGCATATGGTGACATGCTCAACATGCCACGTTGCTTCACTATGGACAGCTTGCACCTGTCACCCTTGGACTTTGGTATGCTGGCTAAGGCTCTTGCTACCACCAGAGTGCCTTTTTTAAGCAGGGCTCAGAAGACAAACCCACCTCCATAGACATTACATGTTAAATGAAACTAAGGGTAATGCTGCTCAACAACAGCTGTGTTAACCTCATATTGTGGCCACTCAGGACTCTCCTCAGTATGGAGGAGAGCAATATCTGTGCACTGACAGACACCTGGTTCAGGCTCGCTTATGCACACCAGCACTACCAGGTTATGTTTCATACCATGCTGTCTGACAACAAGACTTGGAACAGACAACACAACTAGGGGGATTATCCATATACATCACAGATACACACACCTCCAGGTTAGTAGCACTGCACAAAGCATCACAGACCATACATATACAACTACCATTGTGCAATACTGCCTTTCAGTTTGTTGCCTGCTACAGAACACACTCCCAAACTCAGGAACCACACTCGGCTTTTGTGGGAACTCTGGAGAATATGAAGGTCTCCACAGACACCATTATATTGTGTGACTTCATATACACACATATTGACTGGAGATACTACTCAAACCCCGACAACCTCAACCAACAGTCACTACAATTTGTGGACTCATATGCTTTGGCACAACAAGTCAGCACAGCCACAAGGGGGGATACATATTGGACCTGCTCATCACCAACATGGGGACTCTATGTTCCACACCAGCGATATACCCCTCATTGGTAAGGTCAGAACATACATGTATCTCACAGAACATACATATACCCTTCACACACCCATCCTGGGTAATCTTGGTGAACTTCTCATGAGCCAACATCTCACTTCACCGAAGCAAGGTGGTATCCTTCAGAGATCCTGAGACATTGGCATATACGGCTCACACTGCTGCATCCTTTACATACACATTCTATGGACACCTAGTGGACTGCATGGATTGTGCTATCCCAAATAACAACAAGAACCACTACTACAATGGCAGGGGACCTGTCTGGTAGACCCCAGCCATTAATAAGCTGTAGAACATCAGGAGGACGCTACTACATGATAGAGCACAATCCCAGACTGGGAAGGCATCTGTGATCTGTACTAGCAGACAGCTACAATCACTCATGGACTTTTATAAGTGCCACTTCTACCAGACAATTGCACCTGACACCTAGGACTATCACACGGCCTTCTTCAGTTATGTCAGGAACCTGGGTGGACACTCACTGATATGCTGTGAGTTACTGCATACTGAATAAACCTACCCTGAACCCACTGGCTTTGCCTACATCCTGGCAAACAGGTTCAGTGCAGATGTCTCCCACCCATCCCCCCTAAGGAGCAATTATCCATCCCAACAGAGTTGAACCTCCCTGACATCACACAGTAACAGGTGAGTGCTGCCCTCCCCACAGCATACATCACAGTATCAATGTGACCAGATGGTGTCCCAGCCTGCATCATACACGAGCATCATGACAAACGTAACCCTCACATTGCATCACTGTTCAATTTCAGAGTTACCACAGGATATGTACCCAAGGAATGACGTACTGGGATAGTGGTCCTGCTCCACAGAGTTGGTGCTTCAACGGACCACAGACAATATTGCCTATAAGCCTATGTAGCCTGTTCTGCAAAGCTATGGAGTATATTGTCATAGGACTCCTACACATAGACATCAGGAACCTACAGACACTGTGTCCTACTCATTTCAGCATTGTTGTGGGCAGATCTTGCCTCTTGAACCTGTAGGTATTCTTTAAATGGCTAACAGGTCCATCGACATAGGGATGGCTATCCACACAGCCTACCTGAACCTTGCAAAACCATTCAACACAATAACCCACTGGGCCATTATGCATAGGCTCACCAGCATCAATTTGGACACATATTTCACACAATGGATTGATACCTAGATCAGGGATAGCACCCACATGGTCAGGATTGCAGGTGCCATGTCTGACTATACACCAGTTACACATGGCATCCCACACAGCTTGGTCCTGGGATCTCTCTTGTTCAGTATATATTTGTCTTACGTACAAGCTAACACAGGGGGAATATGGCTGAACATGTTTGCACTTGACTACAAACTGGGTGCCATGATCATCTCTCCAGCTGCCACATGCATACTCAATCAGGGTCTCTCAGAGATGGATGACTGGTGCCTGAGCCATGGCCTACAGCTAAATGCCATTAGTTGCATAGTCATCCCCTTTGTGAGTAACAACATGCCCACACATTACCACATAGGTAGTACTCCATTACATATGGTAGGAGTTGTTAGGGGTTTGGGGACATCACATTTTCGTACTGTCGCATTTAACATTCACGTTACCAAGATGGTTGGACACACCTTCTATGTGTGCCACCTTATCTCATATGGTTTCACATCTAGATCGAGTGAGGTCATTGTGTCCCTATACTCATCACATCCATGCTTTGTTACAATGCCACTTTTGGGGTGTACCTTTCCTGACACCTGCTGCAACTGTACTGGCCATGGACTGTCCTCACCAAACAGATCTAGGGACTCACACAGATGCCCTGCATAGTTCAGATGCAGTAACTCCAGCTCTACTCAGTCACTTACCACCTACTCAGATATGATGTGTGCCTGTTGTTTACAGCTATACCCAAACCAGAATTACTGGACATGCTCCACCTCAGGATATCCAACTCCCTTGGAGCTACACACTGCAGGGACATATACCTCAGCACAGATGTTAATAGGACATTGTGGAAGGACAGATCCTTCTCCCAGAGGCTCCACTCACTACAGAATGTAATCCCAGTTTCACATAGGCAGTGCCACCCTCTGACCACCTACTGGAGACATCTTGACGACTGTATGGGTGATTGTATATTTATCCCTGGGATATCGTCTGTGTCCCTGCTAGACAGAGGCACACTAGCATAAACGTACATGGGCTATCTTGTCTGACCTACTATTCACACACACAGTGTAGTAATCTGACAGGGTTGTGAATGCCAAACACACTCTGGCTAGGCTTGTACATGCCTTTGGGCAGATAGCCTAGTATCGACCTCTGAACCTATGCTAATGTTCAAGATGCACAATGTTTATTGCTGATACTGTTTGCAGGTCTTTATCATCTTTGCTTTACCAGTTTCCATGAAGAACTTCAGTATCTGCAGAACATATTTGATTAAGACAGGGTTCCACTATATTATAGATGTGTCTGTTGTCATATAACTGTGTGCACAGGGTAGATTGCTGTATATTGACAGGTTCCTGGGTTAGCACATGCAACTACCAGATATGCGTGGCCCACTGCTGTACTCAGACATGGCGTTAGTGTGTGAGCATGCCCAGTTCTGACATTACATGTTTTGTTGCCTGACATTTGTCTCATTTATTCAAGTGTGTGAGCATGCCCAGTGTGACCCTTCAGTATGTTGCTATCTGAGGTCCACTACATTTGTTGATGTGTGTGAACATGACCAATATTAGCATTTATACTGTGTGTGTTGGAAGTCAGGTTCTGTTCTCACTGCAGGACTCACCTTTGTGTCTTATCTCAACAAGGATTATGCTGTGCCTGCAGGGTTTCCATGGAATACTTTGCATAGACTTATCAACATTCCGTCATACAGGTGGACCACTGCAATACTGTCATGGTTTAGTGGTCCAGTACTTTGGCTATAGTGCACAGTATCCTGGGTTCGAGGCCCATCACTGATTTATATTTTCATACTGAGCAGACCACACTGCTTAAGGGCCTGTTAAGCAAATCTGAGTATGCTGGCTTTTGTTAAGCTATGCCCTACTTAGACCATGCTTGTCCGACATTGCTCAATATTCACCAACATTGCTGGACGTTGCCCAATATTACTGAACATTGACCACAGTTGTGCTAGTTGGAATGTGGGATTTTGTTTGCATATACTACATGGTGGTAATTGCTGTTTAGCACTGCTTTATATTGCTTAACACATGGCATTCATGCCTTAGGTGGTGCTGCAGGGCTGCCTATGTCGGATGCACATACTACACTCCCTGCACATGTTTGGAAGCAGGTAGTGTCAACTTAGGCATCCCTATTACTTTATGTGTGAGTCGGAGAGGGGTATCATTTCCAGAGTTCCTACTGAGCCAGTGTATGTGCTATGTGTTGCCTCTTTGCCAAGGCCAAAGCATACAAGGCATGCCTCCTTCAGCCTACTTGGGCAGGCTCAGGTTGTTCCTCCTCCGAGTCCCGCTCTGCCTGTGATGGCCTTGGCAATGGTGGGGGGCTGTTTGGCCCAGGGCTATGCTGGTACTGCTGCAGCTGTTTTCGCAGGATCATATTATGTAGCATAGCACATACCATGACAATTTGGGTACATGTAGTTGGTGAGTACTGCAAGGCTCCACAAGATGTGTCCAGGCACCAGAACCATGACTTAAGCAGCCCAAACACATGCTCTATTACATTACGTGTTTGTGCATGTGCCTCATTATGGCATTCCTGTTCAGGTGTGTGTGTGTTTCTGATGGGTGTCATCAGCCACGGCTCCAGTGCATAGCCAGCATCCCCCACTAGGTGACCATGTGGGATGTCCCCATTGGCAAATGTATGGTACAGCTGCGTCAGATGCCAGATATGGGAATCATGGTAGCTTCCAGGGCAGCCTGCACACACATTCAGTATTATGCCCTGGGCATTACACACAACCTGGCAGTTGATGGAGGGGAAGCCCTTGTGGTTGAAGTAGACCCTACTCTGCTTACCGGCTGGTGCTTTGATGCATATGTGCGTGCAGTCTATTGCACCCACTACCTCAGGGTATTCCGCTATTTGCTGGAAGAGAAGCATATTGCTGGCCAATACCTCACGGGAATTGGGGAAATATACATGATCACCGACATGCGCTGACATGGCATCCAGGAACTGGTGTAGTACCCTGGATGCTGATGCCTGTGATATCCCCATCATATCACCAGTTGGTCATTGGAAGGTACCTGTTGCTAATATACTTAGGCCAACACATACCTTGGTTTCCACTGGGATGGGTTCCCCTCTGTTGGTTCTGTGTGTGAGGCGTGGCCTGCACAGCTCAACAATTTGCTGCTGGAGGTCTCTGTCCACTCTATAGCACTCCACTATCTCCAGCTCATGTAGCCCCTGGTAAGTTAACCTGGGCCTGCACACTCTTCTCCGTCTCCTCACTGTGGGTTGTCCAGCAGCATTTCCATTGTCACCACCCTCAGCATGTTGCATATTTCGCCTTATAACAGCAATGTCAGCCCCTAACATGTCTTTGTCTCAGTAAAGCTTTTTCAGTTTTCGCTTCTATTAGCTTACTGCAGTGTCCCTTGTGAGAAACATAATGGACTGTTGTTTGCAGAGTTTTAAGTGCTAGGCTGGGCTGGGCTAGTGTACTGCCTGTGTAATTGCCTGATTCTGATTGTTTTCACCTGCTAGCTCTGCTAGTACTCCCTGGTAGCTTCCTACTATCTGTTGTGCTTCCTTTTTCCTTTCTGTTTCTTTAGGGGGGAGCGCCGCGCACACAAGCGCAAACACTCGCACAGCAGCTAACACGCATGCACACATGCTTACATGGACTAAAACTTGCTTATTCATGTTAAAACATGCGCACACCAGCGCAAACGCACTTACAACTCTTTACACAGCCTTATACATGCTTACTCCAGCTTAAACGCACGCACTCATGCTTACACGCGCGCACTCTGTCTTACTCTGGTTTATGCTCGCATGCACGCTCAGCAAGAAACTTTGGTGTTATCCATGGTATACCCCTTCCATTTTTTGGCTTTCCCTAACCTACTTGTTGACACACCTCTTTCCATGATGTCTAAATGACAGCGGACACATGCCACTCTGCTCCATTGAGCTTCACTTCTTTCATACATACCCCCCTCGTGATGTCACCTATCTTCTACTCTGGTACTCCCCATATCCTACTCCTGCACTCCACTGACTGTGCTCATTTGCTATGTAAACTAGTGATTCACTATCCTAACACTCATTTACATAGGATTGCCTACTAATGCTTGGTTACATGTCTTAGACTGAGCTTCCCCCCTTAGCAACCTCTACTCGGTGGCCATCTTGTCTTCAGCCTGCCATTCCCTTGCATTGTACATTACCACTTTCAATAAAATCCACATTTGTGGGTTTTAATTTGTAGTATTCTGGTTTTTAGAGCACAGCCCATTTGCGCGGCGCTGTGCTATGCTTAAACATCGGAAATCGGCAAAAAAATTATTTTTATTTTAATTTTGCATCAGGGAACATTTCCAATGGCCGTATATTTGGCCATTGGCATGCTTCCTGCACTGGATGCAACCTTTATTTGGAGCTGTCACGGCTCCGTTTTGCTATTTGCAGAACGGTACTCAGTTGTCAACTGAGTACATTTCTGCAAATAACACTTCTCTTACTCGGACAGGTTTGGGTTTCCTGAATCACAAATCTACCTCATTTGCATGCCTTTCACCTGCAATTGAGGTGATTTGCATGTCCCAGCCCTGTCCGTGTAAGAGCCATTTAAGGAGCTCTCTTACACGCCCCTACAGGTTATTCCTGGATCGCTCGTCGGACATGATGTCTGCATGGAGTCTTACTCTACTCTTAGACTCCGTGCAAGCCATCGTGAATCCGGCCCAGAGTCTATGTCCTTATTGGTATTTATTGCACTTAAACCAAAACCAAAAAGCTGCTTCCATTAGTAGGCAACAAAGTAATCATGTTCATGGTAGTTGCATCTCCTTGTCTATCATTTATTGTGTGCTTCTATTAGTAGGCCACAAAGTAAGCATGTTTGTAGTAGTTCCATCTCCTTGTCTGTCATTTATTGTGTGCTTCTATTAGTAGGCCACAAAGTAGGCATGTTTGTAGTAGTTCCATCTCCTTGTCTGTCATTTATTGTGTGCTTCTATTAGTAGGCCACAAAGTAAGCATGTTTGTAGTAGTTCCATCTCCTTGTCTGTCATTTATTGTGTGCTTCTATTAGTAGGCCACAAAGAAAGCATGTTTGTAGTAGTTCCATCTCCTTGTCTGTCATTTATTGTGTGCCGTATATGGAGTGATACTCTTATACTTCAAATCTGGAAAAGGAAAACTTTGTCCAGCACCTTTTTGATATATGAAAAGTGCTTAGTAATGTCTTGTGAAGAGCCCTTTGGCACTATTAAGCTCTAGTCTTTTGCCGGGACATTAACAGCAGCCAGTGCTGGTCACCAGAGATCAACAGCAAAACGTGAAAACAGTTTAAATGTTGTTATTACACTTTGATGTCACACATAAATGTGGTAGGGAGAAATGTTTAACAACTGCTTTTAAGGACATTTATATTCATTAGATGGATACTTAGGGTGGTATTCATAATCCCAAGGTTCACATCTGAGTGATATTTATTTCCAAAGAGCACCACTACACCTTTATGCAAATACAGTATCACAGGTTATTTGCACAGATCATGCAAATGTGAAAGATTTTTTTATAAAAAACATCCAATTTCATGAAATGCATGAAGATGATGATGTGAATCCTTAAGGATGTGTGATATACTATGTGAAAACCTAAGTGCTCTTTTAATTTTGTACGTATTTGGGTATTATAGATGAATGCGGCTATATGCAAGCAAATTATAAATATTTAAGGCAAGTGGCATGCAACACAGCTATTTAAATTAATTTTAAAAAATATAAATGTGCTTTCCTTATGGGTATCCTTATGTGGAGACCCTGATTGGTTCTTTAAAACAGTGGAAAGGGAAATACAGGAAAGACTGGGATAGGATAGCCTTAAAGAGATAAAGACCAAAGGGACACAACAAGAGGGTTGTACTGGATGACATGGGAGAGGAGCAGTACTATATTTTTGGTGGACAATAGACCCACCTATTTTTCTCTTCCTTTCTTTTTTTTTTTTGATGTAACAGGGCATTTTTGATAGAAAGTAGTATAGAGGGTGCAGGAGGGAGGATGGAGGCCTATGGTGACACAATGGTTGGTGCTGGCATTACAACAAGTATTGAGCCAGCTGAAGAGCCTCCTGGGCTGATTGAAGATGTCTCTCTTACCTGCTCCACAATATCCTCAACCATGGCCTGAAGCCCAAGTTCTGTGTGATTTATTAGGTTGCACTCTGCCTTCAGGACTGTTACCACTTCCCCCATCCCTGTGAGGATGTCAACAGATGATCAGAGAGTGAATGTCCTCTGACCTGGGAGAAACATGTTTGGGCTGCTCCTAGGGATTCTGGTCCTGGGGAAAATTGATTAGAAATGTAAAGAAAAAGATAAAAATGAAAGACAGCATAATCCATAATTAAAATAAGAAAATGAGAGAGGAAGTATAGAAAAACATGCAAGAAATTAAGACAATAAACTGACTTGTAATACATCAGTGCAAACTTTATTAACATCAATTTCTAATTTTTATTATTTTTTTTATTCAGAAAAAGTATTTTGTGAAATGGTACTGGAAAACTGTGAACAACCAGTGCAATGATATCAAGTGGTGGTGAGTTTTACATTTGTAGTCTGCTGATACTAAGGAGATACACTGGTATAACATAAGAAATGGGAACACATTTGAAATAGTTTACTGTAATGAATTGTGCTGCAGTTGTATACTGAAAGCAGATTACTTCTTGTATTATATGTGTGTATAAATGATATCTGGGTTATATTTACAGCATAAATTTAAATAATCAGTTACTATTCAACACTTTTCTTTGGGGAATGAAACATTTTTTATTTCAAAAACATGTTTGCATACTTGAGCATTCTTGGCCAGTCTCTTATGGCAACTTTGTTCCTCTCTCTGGTTATATGAAATGTCATCTTATGCTATATATAGAAGATACAGAGGATGGTTGCTTACCTATAACAGATTTGTATTCAAATCTCTCTTACATGATCATGTTTAATAAAAAGCAGAGCACAACATTTTTCTTGTGCTGAATATGTTTGCTTATTTTGTATGCATTTGTTGTGAATTTCTCTCTCTTATATGCTTATATTTACTAAGCAGGAATGCAGCAAAGCACAACTTCATAAGGTATTTCTACTGAATCCATCAGTAATACTATATATGCCTTGTTTACTGCAAGTTAAACTACACAATATCCTGACTTCCTTTAAAATGTTGTATTTGTTTGATGTTTGTGTACAGCTTGTCTCTTTTGGGGATGGGTACTTTCTTCTACTTTTGCAAGTATTCCACTGAAATCACTGCATTACATTATGCTATGCAGATCTTACCTGGATTTCTAAGTCAGATCATGTAAAGATTCTGTAATCAACCTACTTTTAAATTATGAAAGAAAGGCATTGAGCAGTCCATTTCTCATCAGTCCCTGTGCTGATTATTCACTTGCTACTTTAACCCCTACCCCTACCTCCTCCCTGCACAGAGTATGGTGACTAACTGAGATCAGCCATCTTGTACACGCAGTTAACACTTCAGAAGAACTGACTGCCTTATACAATTAATAAATAAAAAAGTTAACGTTTTTTCAACAACAACTATGAAAAATGAAAAAAGAAAAAATTTACTATGGCCAGGATTCCAAAGAATGAACTCAGGCAATCAAAAGTTCATAGGTTGGTACTAGGCTATTGGCCCTATACAAGCTTAGCCATAACAATTCCATGGCTATTTCTTCCCATACTATTTACTTCCCTGGACCTCTGTCTAGCAGGGTGACTGACATGATCTCTGGGATGAATTTCCTTTCTCCCATCCAATCATCAAGTTTCCTTTTGAAGAGGGCCAAAGAGGCGGTCTGCTTGACAGGTATAGGCAGTCAATTCCAGAGTCTGGGGAGTCTCTGGGCCAGGAACCTATTCCTCCAGCATGTTTTGTTTATTGTGATGACAAGGTTTAGATCCCTGGAGCATGTGGCTCTGAGGGATTGGGATTTCTTTAAGTGTAGCATGTCCAACAGCTCTGGGTTTGACATGACCTTGTATGTTAAGCAGAGATCGCCTCTGAGTAAACGATATGCAACAGAGTATAGCTGGAGTTTTTTAAGGCGGTCAGCATAAGCCATCTGCTTTAGACCTGTGATTTTTTTAGTGAGGTATTTCTGCAGCCTTTCCAGTTGCTGCAGGTATCTTGAGAGGTACACACCAATAATCTAATTTAATCCAGCAGGTTAACAAATATGATCATGAACAAACATAAACAAAAAACTCTAAAAACACTCAATAAACTGTGTTACGAATGAAGCGCTTTCATCCACTCCCACTGTGGACCTCATCAGAATACGTAGCACATAACTAGTTATTTGAATATTACTTTTTGGTGCCAATGGGCTAATTCATTTACTCCACACATTTAAAGCTGTACACTCCCTTTGTGATATTATAAGCAACTATATAATGCTACCAATACAGTGTATGCATGCTTATGCACTGGAACAGGATTAAACAATTATTTATATAAAAAGTTATTTATATAAAAAAATAAATGACTAAATAAAAATATTCATACAGATTTACCTCATACCCTAGCTAACAAAATGGGATTAACAGGAATATTGTCATTTAGACCCTGAGAGGTTGTGGCATCAAGCAACAATTGCCACTTTACCTTCTTCTGGCCCAATATAGCCCTAATATTACCACCTCTAGGATTTGCCCTAACTTGTTCTAAAATACCAAATTTAAAGTTGTGGCTATTCCCCCACTTCTCAACATGCCTATATAAGGCATTGTTTTTATCCTTTTTCCTAATCCTATATAAATGGTCATAAATACTATTTTTAAGACATCTGTCAGATTTTCCCACATAGTATCCAGAACACACTGTACATTTGGCTAAGTATATCACATGTTTAGTGTTACAATTCCCTGATTTGAATATTACCATGGTTTTATTATTGTCTCCCAAAATGAACTTATCATCTTCTAATATTGTGTGGCGTTGCCCACATGCCCTACACTTACTGGTATGACCTTTTGTGCTATTCATCCTAGTGATTTCCCCACGATTTTCTAGGCTGTTCTACAAATTCCACCCGGTCATGTATAGAAAAACTGGTGCCTCACTGACAACTTGTGTGATACCCTCATCTACCGTTAGAATATTCCAGTTATGCATAATAACTTTTTTAACTTGATTAACATATTGTATTTTAATATACAAGCACGGTTAAATTGCGTTTCAGCACCAACAGATATAGAAAAAGGGGGTGGATTCTGTGCCATCCCTGTCCCTAATAAAGGTTTGTATTTACAGCCCCATTCCCTTATAACATAACTGGTAATGTCATTAATTAATGCTTTAGGGTATCCCTGTATTTAAACATACATCCTATAAAATTAATCTCCTGCACCATATCTTCATATAGTGAAGTCATTCTGGCAGCTCTAATATACTGCCCTTTTAGTATATTTATCAATTGACTTCTTGGATGATTACTTAAAAATTCTAAATAGGATTTACTAAATGTATCCCTCCTATGAATACATGATTTAAACCCAGTAGGTGTGTTGCTGACAAAAGTATCTAGATAAGCTATACCTTCAGTGTTATAATTGAATGTAAATTTCAAATATGTACTTGCATTGTTCAAATACAATAAATTGCTTGAATTTGTCCAGAGTCGTTCCATAATATGAATATATCATCCAAAAAAATGAGTGTAGTATTGAATACTACCAGAAAACTTGCTTTTGAACACATAATTATCTTCCCGATCAACCATGACCAGGTTGGCAAAGAAGGGGGTGCAAGCAGTCCCCATCGCTACCCCTCTGGTCTGCCTATAATGTTCTCCTTCATAGAAGATATAATTGTGTTCCAATACAATAGACATACATTCTAGTATGAGACTAACTCTGTCCCACTCCATACCGGCATACTTCCTTATGCTGTTGCAAAAAGCATCCAAACTCTCTTGCTTCGGTATGCATTAAAAAAGGTCAATCACATCAATAGTGATATATATATATATATATATATATATATATATATATATATATATATGTATATATATATATATATATATATATATATATATATATATATATAAGTTCCCTTTCCATATATTAGGTGTTAATCTACTCAAAAAATTCCAGAAATCATTTATTATATGTGGGACTCTATCGTATACATGCTTCAACCACCTATCAATCACTACACCTATAGGGAAAGTCTTTGACTGGTTGCTTGAAACTATAGGTCAGAAGGGAGGATTTTTTATAGTTTTATGAATCTTTGGGATGCCTACTGTAGTGGCTATTGTGGGAAACTCAACTTTCAATATATATATATATATATATATATATATATATATATATATATATATATATATATATCTGCTAATTCTGTTCTCCAAATAAATTTTTTCCAAATGCATATCTATGCACCTATACACAATATGTATCTCGTTAATAGATACTACTATATAATTTCCAGTCTGATGTAATATTTCATACATTTTGTTCACATACTCCAGAGAGTCATAAATTATCACTCATCTGCCCTTATCAGGCTTCATGACCCTGATGTTATGGTCAGATTGTATTTGCTGTAAAACTTCAGTTTCTTCAACGGTCAAGTTGCTTCTAACTTTTGTACCCTTGAAATTATGTTGCAATTTGTATATTCCCTTAGTGACTACTTTTTCATATGTAACAATGCTGGGGTGAGTAGGGGGAACAAATGTACTTTTTTAAGTGTCTCACTACTATAGTGAGGTGTCTTGTCATTGAAAAATACAGCTAAATTAAGTTTTCTCAAAAAAAGCTTAAATTCTATTAAGTTGTTCACTAAATTAAATTGTGTCTTGGGTATGTATTTCATGCCTCTGGACAACAACCTAAAGTGCTGATGTTCCAGCTTGAAACTGGTGTAGTTATAGATGTTAAAATTACCTAAACTGTAGACTACTCCATCAGTAACCTTAATTACCGATGCTGCACTTTCCTTCACCTGGACTACTTCCATTGTCCTCTCTGCTCGACCCACTTTTGATTTGTTCTGTTCCAATATGGTCTGTGAGAACTTCCTGGTCCCTGTTCCAATCCTTTTTTGACTGGGAAAAATGCTGATGTAACAAATCCTTCCGAAAGTTTGGTCTATAATACTCTGTTCTAATGCTGTTGTCAGAATTAAATGGAGGGCACCCATCATCTTACACTTTGTGGTAATATTCTTGTTTGCGTGTATTCCCCCTAACAATTTCCCTCCATCCATATAGCCTGTGAAGTCTGTATTGCTCCAAGTCCCTCTGTAATTTTTTACATTTCTTCTTATAAATTTTTCAGACTTACTATCAGCAATATCAAACTGCTTATTATATAATTTATGCCATTAAAAATAACAAATCATTAACTATAGCAACATTCAATTTTTCGACTTCATCTAATAAATAACACAATTTTTGATCATTGTATTTTATAACTAACTTCATATATTCAAAACCAAAATTATCAAACAATGCATTAAATTCATTGCGAGTCTGTTCATTTATGTTAATACGTATTGGCACTTTAAAAAATTTAAAACCTACTGGTACAATTTTAATTTGCAAACATTTGTTTAAATAAGCATTGTCCAATTTGATGCCTATAATAACTCACAATTTCTTCCCAATGGAGTAAATTAGTTCCGTTATGGTTATTCCCCTCAGTACCATTGTAGGAGTCAGTCTGGACAACACCATTATCATTGTGCACATTAAATTCATAATTGGAATTAAGAAAGTCATTTAAATTACGATTGCTTGAAAATTATTCGCAGAGTTAACTGTATTAATCCCACTAGGTACACCTCTCCCAACAGTACCTGTCTGAGCCACTGCTGTAGAATAAGTCTGTGTAGGTATGGCTCGTTTGGGCTTAGCCCCTTCTCTTAAATACTCCTCCTCCAGATTGCTGTGCAGAGAAAAATTAAACATAAATTCCTTGTCGGTTCCTTTACTTATGCCGCAGTATCGTTGAAAGCATTCACTCTATTACCTTCCACTTGGCCATTAGGAATCTCTGATTGATTGTCGGTGCCTGCAGATGTACGTGCTAATGTCTGAGGGTGAGGCACGCCCCCTGTATTGCCTTTTGGTTGGGAGAATAGCTCGAACAATCTGGTCAATTCTCCTTTTAATATCACTACTTCTGAATGAAGTCTCTGCATGTCATCTCTCCTCACCAAAGAGAAGATGGATGGTATATCATCTAAGGAATCCATGAGGCCAAAACAACCAAAAAATTAAAAAAGTTAACGTTTTTCCAACAACAAATATGAAAAATGAAAAAAGAAAAATATTACTATGGCCAGGATTCCAAAGAATGAACTTAGGCAATCAAAAGTTCATAAAAATTTAATCCAGCAGTTTACAAATACGATCATGAACAAACATAAATAAAAAACTCTAAAAACACTGAATACACTGTGCTACGGATTAAGCAATTTCATCCACTCCCATTGTGGACTTCATCAGAATACGTAGCACATCAATCTAGATATTTAAATATCACTTTTTGGTGCCAATGGGCTAATGCATTTATTCCATACATTTAAAGCTGCACACTCACTTTGTGATATTATATGCAACTATATAATACTACTAATACATTGTATGCATGCTTATGCATTGTGACAAGATTAAACAATTATTTATATAAAAAGTTATTTATATAAAAAAATGACTAAATAAAAATATTCATACAGATTTACCTTATACCCTAGCTAATAAAATGGGATTAAAAGGAATATTGTCATTTAGACCGGGAGCGGTTGTGACATCAAGCAACAATTGCCACTCTACCTCCTTCTGGCCCAATATAGCCCTAATATTACCACCTCAAGGATTTGTCCTAACTTGTTATAAAATACCAAATTTAAAGTTGTGGCTATTCCCCCACTTCTCAAAATGCATATATAAGGCATTGTTTTTATCCTTTTTCCTAATCCTATATAAATGGTCATAAATACTATTTTTAAGACATCTGTCAGATTTCCCCACATAGCATCCAGAACACACTGTGCATTTGGGTAAGTATATCACATGTTTAGTGTTACAATTCCCTGATTTGAATATTACCATGGTTTTATTATTGTCTCCCAAAATGAACTTATCATCTTTTAATATTGTGTGGCGTTGCCCACATGCCCTACACTTACTGGTATGACCTTTTGTGCTATTCATCCTAGTGATTTCCCCACGATTTTCTAGGCTGTTCTTCAAATTCCACCCGGTCATGTATAGAAAAACTGGTGCCTCACCTACAACTTGTGTGATACCTTCATCTGCCGTTAGAATATTCCAATTATATATAATAACTTTTTTTAACTTGATTAACATAGGGACTGTATTCTAATATACAAGCATGGTTAAATTGAGTTTCACCACAAACAGGTATAGAAAAAGGGGGTCGATTTTATGCCAACCCTGTCCCTAATAATGGTTTGCATTTACAGCCCCATTCCCTTATAACAAAACTGGTAATGTCATTAATTAATGCTTTAGAGTATACCCGTTCTTTAAACATACATCCTTTAAAATTAATCTCACGCACCATATCTTCATATTGTGAAGTAAGTCTGGCAGCTCTAATACACCGCCCTTTTACTATATTTTTCACTTGACTTCTTGGGTGATTACTTAAAAATTCTAAATAGGCGTTACTAAATGTATCCTTCCTATGAAAAGCATGACTTAAACCTGGTAGGTGTGTTGCTGACAAAAGTTTCTAGTTTCCTTGAAAGTATCCTTGAAATTATGAAGTAATTTATATATTTCATGCTTGAGTGGGAAGATAATTATGTGTTCAAAAGCGAGTTTTTTGGTAGTATTCGATACTACACTCATTTTTTGGATGATATATTCATATTATGGGAAGACTCTTTGGATAAATTCAAGCAATCTATTGAATATTTGAACAACACAAGTACATATTTGAAATTTACATTCAATTATAACACTGAAGGTATAGCTTATCTAAATACTTTTGTCAACAACACACCTACTGGGTTTAAGTCATGTATTCATAGGAAGGATACATTTAGTAATGCCTATTTAGAATTTTCAAATAATCATCCAAGAAATCAAGTGAAAAATATACTAAAAGGGCAGTGTATTAGAGCTGCCAGAATGACTTCACAATATGAAGATATGCTGCAGGAGATTAATTTTATAGAATGTATGTTTAAAGAACAGGAATACCCTAAAGCATTAATTAATGACAATACCAGTTATGTTATAAGGGAATGGGGCTGTAAATACAAACCTTTATTAGGGACAGGGCTGGCACAGAATCCACCCCCTTTTTATATACCTGTTGGTGGTGAAACGCAATTTAGCCATGCTTGTATATTAGAATACAGTCCCTATGTTAATCAAGTTAAAAAAGTTATTATGCATAACTGGAATATTCTAATGGCAGATGAGGGTATCACACAAGTTGTAGGTGAGGCATCAGTTTTTGTATTCAAGACCTGGTGGAAATCACTAGGATGAATAGCACAAAAGGTCATTCCAGGAAGTGTGGGGCATGTGGGCAATGCCACGCAATATTAGAAGATGATAAGTTAGTTTTGGGAGACATTAATAAAACCATGGTAATATTCAAATCAGGGAATTGTAACACTAAACATGTGATATACTTACCCAAATGCACAGTGTGTTCTGGATACTATGTGGACAAAATCTGACAGATGTCTTAAAAATAGAATTTATGACCATTTATATAGGATTAGGAAAAAGGATAAAAACAATGCCTTATATATGCATGTTGAGAAGTGGGGGAATAGCCACAACTTTAAATTTGGTATTTTAGAACAAGTTAGGGCAAATTCTAGAGGTGGTAATATTAGGGCTATATTAGGACAGAAGGACGTAAAGTGGCAATTGTTGCTTGATGCCACAACCCCTCAGGGTCTAAATGACAATATTACTGTTAAGCCCATTTTGTTAGCAAGGGTATGAGGTAAATCTGTATGAATATTTTTATTTAGTCATTTTTTTTATATAAATAACTTTTTATATAAATAATTGTTTAATCTTGTCACAATGCATAAGCATGTATACAGTGTATTAGTAGTATTATATAGTTGCATATAATATCACAAAGTGAGTGTACAACTTTAAATGTGTGGAGTAAATGCATTAGCCCATTGGTGCCAAAAAGTGATATTTAAATATCTAGACTGATATGCTACGTATTCTGATGAAGTCCACAATGGAAGTGGATGAAAGTGCTTAATCCGTAGCACAGTGTATTCAGTGTTTTTGGAGTTTTTCATTTATGTTTGTTCGTGATCATATTTGTTAACCTGCTAGATTAAATTTTTCTGAACTTTTGATTGCCTGAGTTCATTCTTTGGAATCCTGGCCATAATAACGTTTTTCATTTTTCGTTTTTCATAGTTGCCTTATGCAATTATCATATTACAAGTAGTTTGAAACCTACGCAAAGCAAAGCATTTTTTAAGACTGTTTGCCTGTTGTAGAAATAATTAATAAACCAATACTTATTTTATATAAAATTTTGTGGAAATGCAAATAAATTCTTGTGTGTGTGTGTGTGTGTGTGTGTGTGTGTGTGTGTGTGTGTGTGTATGTGTGCATGTAGTTCAGCATATTTACACTTTTTATATGTATACTTATATATTTTTACTCATGCATATACATTTGCTTTCATACACATAAGCTTGTCTGTACATAAGCATGCCATATTTGTACAAAGATGCAAAGCTGTTTTCAGATATGATTTTATGCTACTCATACCTTTGGATTACATATAAGTACATATTTGCATTTATATTTACATTTCTTATTGCATTTAGCTGGATTTTTTTCAGTATTTGTCAAGCTTGCTTTTAAAACCTGTTTTTGGCAAGATTTTAAAAAAAAGTGTCAAAATACTTATTGTAGAACTGTGGCCTTCATGCTCTTACCTGATCTACTGACTCAGCCAGCTGGTCAGGCCTGCACCTTTGCAGGTCTTTGTACCACTGTTGGCACTGGGGACCAGGGTGGTTGATCACTATCAGGGATGGCAAGTGCTCACCCAGCTCTTGCCTTATTCCTCTCTGTGTCAGGTACTGTTCTACAGTCTTGCTCAAGTACAACTTGTGCTAAAGGTAGAGCATGATTTTGGTCTCCTTATCAGATCCGCTTGGAGCTCAGCATCATGTCTTTGCAAGTGCTGCCATCCTTTGAAGTGCCTTTACCATTGTGAAGAATATAAGTACAGAAGTTGGTTTACAGGGTTGGAAACATATGGCAAGTTTGTTTTTTTAGATTGCTTGCTATGGAAATGAAAATCAGTTATAATTCATTAAATTTACATGTGCTTATCTTTGCTTATTTTTACTTCTATGCAGTAACATACTGTACCTCTTAACCTCTTAGAGCAAGAAATCTGGTCAAAGCCATCAATAAAAGTGGGGCAAAGGCCCAAATATAGTGATACTTTTTAAATATTGCTCTTGCAGACTTAAAAAGTTGATAAAATAACAGGTTTTGCATTAGCATTAATTTTTTGAAGGGTATGAAGTCTTAAACTCAAATGTCTGTCATTATTTTCTAACTTCAGTCTTTGATGATTTGCCACTAATCTGCCAGAAAACCACAATTTTATGAAAAATGGACCCAAAATATGAAGCAAAAATCTGGACATTCTGGGAAAATCTGTACAGTTGAGAGGTATGTCCAGTAATGTTGTAATCTTTATTTGTACAATTGACTTTAAGGTCATGCATTATATAAGTCTGCTGTCTAAGTATTATATCAGTAAATAATGCTTTCTTTCTTACTTTAGATATAAATATTCCAGTCAGTGTCACTTTGCTATAATATAAACTACTGAATGCTTTGAGGTGATAAGGTATGTCACAATATGCAGGGTAGGCATGACATGGGCTTCACAATTATATAACCTAAATGTTATTCACACCATTTTACCCTTTCTGTGCATAGGAAAAGGTGAGATATATTAGGCTTGTTTATGCATTCTCAAAACTATCTTGGCTCAACACTGGTCAGCACAACTCGTTCAAATCAACCTAAGGTTTCTTAACTTGAATCTGTTGACAAACACTGATGTATTACTGTAATTCACAGAGATAAGCATAACTCAGCCTAATTTGCACATAAAATGTGTAAATGAGTCCAATTTTACATAATTAAGTTTAATACCACCATATTTAGTTGCAATCATTTGAGTTAGAAGGCAAATGTATTGGGATAGCACAGAATTCAAAAAGTAAGATATAAAGAGCAATATGGTTGGTGTCATTTATAAGTGGGAATTCATAACAGTAGTACTGGAAATGTATGGGGAAGTACTACTGAAGGCAAAGAAAAAGATAAATTATTGCATTTTTTATTTTTTACTTTTGCATGCTGTTTTAGGTTAGTGAATGACACAGCAGCAGGGATCCAGAGAAAGGGCCATTTTTAGGAGAGCTGTATCCTCATGACATCCCTTAAGGCATATGACAGATGCCTTTTTGGAAAAGGGAGACTCAAACAAACAGAGAAGGCTGAGGTCTGGAATAAAGTAATTATGGATTTAAATGCTGCTTGCATAGTGCAAGAGTAGGGGCAGTGATATGGTGGCATGTGCTAAAGCAGAGGCAAGGCAGAGTGCTATTGCCCATAGCACCACTGTGGGGGGGGGGCTACAACACTCATTCCTGTAACATCTGGTGAGGAATACCTCCTCTCCATTCAGGGGATGACTGTGAAACAGATGATGATGATGATGATGACACAGACATAATCAGAGGTGTTGTGGATTCTTGCTGTTACCCATGTCTGAACATCTGCTCTAGAAGGTTGGTTTGACCAGTGAACGTATTTACTTACAAAGACTACTTAGACTGCTCTAGTGAAATGATAATATATAAAATACAACAATTACTCTTAACAAGTGAACCCTCCGCTTCTGCAAGTTGACTAGAGTTTGCATGGTTATTGACCTCTACACCTTATTTCGCTGCATATCATAGTGTACTCCAGTATCTGAGTATTAATGCAAGCAATTCACTGGATTAGCAGCAGAAATGAACAGTAGTTTAACTATACTAGTACATTTAAAGGATATCAGCAGCAGAATAGCTGATGACAATAATATAGTCATATTTACAAGACAGCCTGAGTAAGGAGGCACAAAGCCATCAAGTTTAAATGCAAGATCTCACACCCACACACACACACACACACACACACACACACACACACACACACACACACACACACACACACACACACACACACACACACACACACACACACACACACACACACACACACACACACACACACACACACACACACACACACACACACACTATAACTCTACAGGATGTGACACTGGATCACATAGTCAAGTACATTGTGACATTATGTTACAGGTCTTAGGGAAAGAAAACCCATTTCTTTCATTATTAAATTCTCCAGACCTACAGGAACACCTATATGATGGCAGAAACTCAGTAGAAACAGTGTCCACTCTCACACCTTTACAAAGGAGTGCAATCCACAGGCATATGTCACAGTTACCTCATGAAATATGTAAAACATTGACTCCCCAGCAACAAATGTGCCATGACATTGTTAAGGAGTTGCAGCAGTACATGGAAATGGTAGAGAGTAGAAATAATGCCATAATCATATTGATCCATATTATGATGGCACATCAAGCATCTATGTATGCCTCCATTTTTAATACTAGTGAGGATTTACCAAACACAAATAGGAGCCTGTTTTAGATGGGAAAGAGGACAGGGTACTGTCATGCAACTTTGGGGGCATATCACATTCCAAAAAGTGCTTCTAAAGATGGTAGTGGAAATGGTAGGGGGGAACAAACAAGCAGACTTCATGTAGGCCAGATCAGCATTCAACTACACATAGCAGAATGTTTCATTCATGGTCTTTGTCCCACAGTACTGTGAGATCAGTGCCTATAGGATCACCTTCATCAAGTAGGCCACGGCACTGCAGCAAGTCACAGCCCAGCTTGCGTGATAGCCCCTCTTTAAGATCACTTGCACCTTCACTTACCCTATATTTACAAGATGTCATGTATGATACATTTATCCTGAACCTGTTGTGTCTCAGGCTAGACATGTCAGGTACTTGAAATATGAAACAAAGCATTTGACTACCACACCATTCAATATACGGATGTCAATGTTTAACTTTAAAGCCAATATGTTAAAAAATAAACAAATAACTGTAGAATAAGAGGGTGTACAATGTAACCCATTATAAATAGATGTTGCACATTCATATATTTCATTTCAATAATGGTGATGCATACAATTAAAGAAAATAATCTGGAAATAAAGGTGAATGATTTAACGTACAAAGTGCAATGCTTAACATTATTAGGGACTCATCTATTATCAAGAGTTTCACTTTAGCAATGGTAAAGATAACCATACCTTTCAACTGTGCAGATTTTCACAGAATGTCAAGATTTTTTGCTTCATACTTTTTTTCTTCTTCTCATAAAACTGTGATTTTTCTGGAAAATCATTGACAAATCATTGAGGCTTGAAGTTAGAAAATAATGACAGATATTTGAGTTTCAGACTTAAATACCTTCAGAAAATTCATGCGGAAGCAAAATCCGTTATTTTATCAACATTCTAAATTTGTAAGAGAAATATTTAAAAAGTGTCCCTATTTGTGTGCCTTTGCCCCCCATTATTTATGCCTTTGTCCAGATGTCTTTGCCTAAGTGGTTGAGAGGTATGAAGCTGACAGTTACACAGAACATGCAAATGTTGCAGACTATTAAGAGAACAACACACACCTAAAAAGTACATGAGTATTATCCTGCTATCTACGCTAACATGGCTACCGCTTCACCCTCAGCACAAATGATGGTTTCTGTTTCTGAGGGCACAACTTGCTGTGTATGACATAATGAATTAATCTGAAGAAAGAACAATGAATCATTTCTAATATGTCATACTTAAAGCTGAGGAAACATTTCGTAATAAAAAAGCTACTGATACATTTTCCATTTTAGTGCAAGGTATGAGCTCATCTTAAATGGAATTTTAGAGATTGTAATACCTACAGTTTGGAGAAGTCCAAACAGTCAGTTTTGAAAATAACAATAAAAATCTTCTTACTAATAAAATGACCAATTGGCATCCTACCACACAGGAAGGGGCAGCAGAGTGAAATGGTGTGCCAGATACGGGGATCATGGACACTGCCAGCTTGTCAGACCCATTGGGGTGCACCCTATGCATTACACACTACCTGGCAGCTGATGGAATATTAACCCTTCCTATTGTGGTACCTGTCCCCCACATGGACCTGATCAAGCCTTAATGCAATCTATTGTGTTGAGCTCCTTAGGGAAATGTGCCACCCCACAAAAGGCTTGGTGAATCGCAAACAGGCAGGAAGACGGCTTATTAGCATAAGAGCTTTTATATCATTTCTCATTTCCATCTCATTATTACTTCATTTGCATAAGTTTATTTGCAGTATACTGTGCTAGCATAAAAGGCTTTTAAGAATCATGCTGATTGCCTTAACATGGTTGCATAATGATTATAAATGCCACCCTTCACTTCTGGTCATTGTGTGACATTGTTAGGTGTTTTTGTGATTTTTAAAGCTGTAAAACACTTTGCAATCCTATGACGAGGCCTGTCAGATCATAAATCAGTTATTATTTTATTTATTTATTTATTAAGAACTAATTTCCAGTAGAGGCTCAGGTAGAAAACTCCATATACATTGAAATATAGCACAACACAAAAAGAAAAAACATAGTGTAAATGGAAGAAGTTGAATGGGGGTCAGCTTCCCCCGGTACAAAGTGTTAGGGAGTGTGATCAGAAAATGCTGAGTGAGTGCAGTGCATTACCAGCATTCAGAAAGAAATACCAGCATTGCATTTGGGACCAAAACTGTAACACTTAGCCAACCTACCAATCCCCCAAAGACAAACTCAAATACCTTGTCTACCCCAATACTGCATTTAGCCTTATTTATGAATCCTGCCACCAATACCTCCTTGGCCAGACTAAAACAAAGCAAGACATGATTCTACAATTATTGTCAAAAGGGCTTACATGATCTGTGCTTGCTTTTTTATACTCCCTAGTTGATGTCTCAATGTCCTGTCCTCTCGAGGCCCTTCTCTGGCCTAATTGACATCTCAGCCTTGGCCTGGATATGGTCCCACTGCTTCTAGGTTTCTGTTCCACTCACTCCCCAAGAAGAAGAATGGGAACCGGGTAAATTAGTCTGTTACCAGACTACTCTACAATTGATTTTCTAAATTCAGAAAACACATGAAAATACATCAGCTTCCTATCACCCTCTGAACTATAACCTGTCTTGTCTTGAAATGGAATCTTGTATCTGTGACTGGTTTACTACAGTGACACCTCTAAGCAATATTAATGATTTTTGTAAGCAATATTAGGTTCTCCAATATAGTTTCACCACTTCAGTAACTTTTCTTTTCATCTAATCACTGGGTGAAGAAATATTTGTGACTGACTGTTTGAGTGTCTGCGCCTTTTGTACACATTTTTGTTAAACACTAGAAAAGACATTGGTAGTTACCATGCATTTTCAAAGTTGGCTATAAAAAATGTTGGTTATGCATCATGTGTATTGCCCATCCAGTCTGTTTGTCTGCCTCTTTCTCTTTCACAGTTAATTGTGCTTTCTCTTTTGTTAATTCTTTGTTTCACAAGCTCTAGCACTAACTTTGTCCCTTTCACTTCCTTCATGCTCAGTATTCTAATGTATCTAATAATATTAGCCTTCCTATATCTTACGGTATAGGCAAGTTATTTAATATAAAAATCTGCATGATTTAATGTAAAGATGTATGTTTCTTAAGTGAAAGTATATTGCACCTTTAATAATGTAGCATTACATTAAATGAAACTGTATTTTCTAAGCAACACAATCTGAACAGTTATCTTCATAAAATTCCAGTCTTAATGCTTCTGTAAAAAGTACTTACATGTCAAATTCCAAGTAATTTATTATGCTTATCTCTGACTCACATTCTCACAGCCTCCATAGACTCATACCAGGATTCTAGCAAGCAAATTTCATATTGTACTCACAAGATCTTAATGCTACCCCCTCTTGGACACCTATCACTTAAAAATGGACACATCTCACAAAAATGTTGCCCCCCAAGCACTTAATAAACATAAGTAACATTTTCAGCTGTTCCCCCTAAAACTATTAAAAATATTGTTTTTACATTAGCAATATTGTATCTATTGTTAAAGGCATTCAGTTAGACAGTTGTAGACATAATGTGACCTGAAAAAAGGCATGTTGATTTGATCTCCGAAAAAAATGTACTCAGTAGATTACAAACAGTATGCCTGGTTACACCCTTGACTCAAACTGGTAGTAAACACCAGAAAACAAATTTTGGAAAATTCTGAAAAAAAAACATTGTTTTGGTAGCAGATATCGTCAACTATGCACCACTTTTGGGAAGCTATATTTTATACACTTCTTCCACTTATATGACTAAGTCAAAGGCCACCTCAACTTATAAGATAAAGTATATCCTTTGCTGTCATCATCTCAAAGAAATCATTTCTTCTGAAAAGAAAAGGAAACTTCCCAGACTAGCTTTTAGTGAATACTGTCACAACATAAGTCATGCATACCACTTCTTAATTATTTTTCCCACTCTTGCAGCAGGCCATCACCTGCCCACAGCTAATCACCTTGCTCACTTGGTTTACTGAACCCAACATAGCCGCTCCAGGGCTCAACTCAATTTTAGTTAGGGTTTGGTGAGAAAATCAGTGACACAGATATGTTTTGCAGGATGCCAGGGAGTGTGCCTTGACAGCTCCATAATCACTGTCCTCAGGAGGTACATGCATACTTCTGTGCATGGGTAGCCTCCCAGCTAATTGGCTTACCACTCATGTAGCATAGAGCTAGCTAGGCCCATATGCTGCAAATTGCAGTGATTCTTTAGACTGTGTTCCTTCCCCACAATGGGTGAGACAACACCAGCCACTCACTTCCACACTTCCCCTGAAGCCTCTCCACACATGCCACTAATCAAGGTCATCTGGGGAGGAATAAGGATGTAATCCTTCTGCTCTACTTGATCTACCCATTCTTAATTGTTGTAACTTTTCAACAATAAAATGCTTACAGCTTAGATGATTTACAGTTAGACAACGTTATTGTTATATACACCCTGCAAATGAAAAATATTAGAAATGTCAGTAGAAGTAGTTGCTCACAGAAGTTAAATATTTCATCATTATGATTTGTTACACAGTATGATATAGTTTTTTACCAACTTCTATGGCTTCTAGAATCTGAAATGACATCCCATTAAAGGGATAGAACAATTGAAAGTAAAAATGACAAAGACTAGGGTGCATAGCAAGGACTTTTGGGATTGCACACTATGTTTTGTAATGTAGCTCTGCCCACCATAAGTGCATGGTGCACCACTACCCCCATACCCAGCATTGTTCTGGACAGATTCAGTATTGAACAAATGTCTTCAAATGATACACTTAAATAATAACAGTTTTATCTAATCTTCTAATTTGAACAAAAATTGTTAACAAAATATATTGCAGTGTTAAAGTTTGCACTGCATTTTATTTTTTTTGTCTATTTAGTTATTTCATTGAATATTGTGATCTGTGTCTCTCTGTAGCTATTTATTTTTTCTGTTTAATAGTTTCATAGAACACTGTGGTCTTCCCTGTCTCTGCAGTTAGTTTCCCACCTGCCCTCCCTGTCCTTGTTGTGATATTAATCTTGGTGGCTTTGGAATTGCCCACCCCTCCTGTAAATTTGTGTTTGGGTCTATCTCATTTGCTCACTCAGCCGAGTACAGTGAGATCATACTTTGATTTCAGACACTCCTACCAGTCCCATCTGTTCAGCTCTGTCCCAGCTTTATTTCAGTGTAGTGTCACTAGATCATTTTACCTAATACAGAGAGAACATTTATGAAGGGCAAGCCACTTAGGTCCTTAATTTTGAATTATCTTCTGTTTCTCCTTTCTCCCTTCCCACTTTCAAGAAAAAAAAATTCTAAGCGTGTTTCCTTTCCTGTAACTAGTCTAGTCCAGATACAGATTTGCTGTAACCAGGACTGTTTGTAAGCTTCTCAGCCCCCAAAGCCTTTCTGTGTTGGAGGGAAGCCTTTTAGCTTTTCAGTGGAAGTGGTAAGCACGAGGTAGCCTATCTACTACAAGAGTGGTTTCTAGCTCAGAAGTTGTAGTTTATTGGCCATTTTGGCGTTTTTTCCATCTCTTTCAATGTTTTGGTTTAAAAGCCTGAGTTTGCGCTTGTTTCCCACCTTGTCTGTAGCTAGTCTAGGCCAGATACAGATTTGCTGCATCCAAGACTGTTTGTAAGCTTCTGAGCCCCCAAGCCTTTCTGTATTGGAGGGAAGCATTCTAGCTTATCAGTGGGAGTGGTAAGCACTAGGTAACCTATCTACCACAAGATCCAGGTAAAGATTCTTAGTTTTAGCATTCAAATTTTCTTATTCGTGCTCAGCACTTGTCAGAACTTGTAAGCACTAAATAAGCTACAAATTACTACAGCACTCAATCTTCCTCTTTACCTATAGGAAAACAGTTTTTGTACTTACTTTCCTCACTTGCTTAGACAAAAACAGCTCTTACACTCACTTTCCTCACTCATACATAGGAAAGTAGTTTTTTATTCAGGCATGTCCAAGGGTCAGCTCCCAGTGTTCTTTCCTGTCTATCTGATGAATCTGGGCACCTTGGAGCAATGCAGCAATTGCCTCATGTACACAGACAACTCTCCTCCTACCACAGAACTCCACAGCCTGTGAGAGATGCACTTATCTAGCCAAACTAGAGGTAAAGCTCTCTTTAACCAAGACTGAACTTGACAGTCAAGAGGAGAAGGTAAACACTTGCACTACACCACACTCATCACATAGTCCCACTAAACCTACACCACCAAAATCCACACATAGAAACAGAAAATCATTTGCAGATGCTCTCAGTAATAATCTGCTCAAGCAACAAAGACCTCCAAAGCAGAAATGCAAGCAATCTCCACCCCCCAACACAACCCAAATGACACATAGCCCACAGACTCAGTGTGCCAATAAACCTCAGCCTATAAGGCAAAACAATGTACTCAGCACACTAGTCATAGGTGACTCTATAGTCAGGCACAATGATGTACCACTCACCAGGCTAAACAAGGATAAGGTCACTGTCAGCTGCCTGTCAGGTGCCAGGATCCACCAAATAATCCATGCATTTAGGTCACTCCACAACAAGTACAAATATAACTCTGTCATTGTCCATGTTGGTGTGAATGACCTGAGATGTACCTCCCTGGACTACATGAAAAGAGACATGGAAGAGATCTCTGATATTGTAGCCCAGGCAGGTATGACGCTAGCCCTAAGAAGCATCCTGCCATCGCCCAGAATGATACCACAATGCAAGGACAAAATGATTGACTTCAACAATTGGCTAAGCTTCTGGTGTCATTCTAAGGGGATCCAGTATCTGTCTGCCTGGGATGGCAGGGATGACAGACCATGATGCTTTGCCAAAGATGGCCTGCACCTGTCACCTCTGGGATTCTGGATACTGGCTAAGGGTCTTTCCGCCCCTATAGTGCCTTTTTTAGGCAAGGTTCAAATGACAAATTCACCACCATAACAGGAACAGGCAAGCAAAAACTGAGGGTAATGCTACTCAGTGCTAGAAGTCTAAATCTCAAAATGCACTCACTCAAGGCACTCCTTAAAATTGAGAACATTGATATCTGTGCAGTGACTGAGACCTGGTTCAAGGCTCTAGAGAGCACCCCTACATTACCAGGCTATAAAACATACCACACTTTTTGGCCATCTAACCTGGACCAGAACACCAAAGGCTGAGGTGTGTCCATATCCATTAAGGATATCCAGACTGCCAGGCTAATTGTGCAGCATAATGCATCCGAGGTTATCCAAGTGCAACTAACTCTGGGCAAAACTGCAATCCAAATTGTAGCTTGCTACAGATCCCCCACCATGCCTCAGAATTCCCACTCCTCTTTTCTTGATATACTGGAAAATATTAGGGTTCAACCAAACACCCTAATAATGGGTGATTTCAACAACCCCACCATTAACTGAGAAAACTACTCATATACCAACTCCTTCACTCAACGCTTTCTGGAATTCATAAATTCCAATGTCCTGAATCAACTTATCTACACCCCCACCAGGGGCAACAATATCCTAGACCTAGTCATTACCAACATGAGTGACTGGTGTTTCACACCTGAAGTCAACTCCTCGTTGGTCAGATCCAACCATAAGCTAATCACCCTAGATATCCACATGCTGCACCCACCCACCATTAAGGAAACCATGGTAAAAAATTTCTCCAAAGCCAACTTCATGCTTCTTAAGACAGAAGTGGTGAACTTCCTGATACCCATGCAGATGGACAAAACAGTTACGACTGCTGAATCTTACATAAATACACTCTATAAGCACTTACACGAGTGCATGGATCATGCTATCCCAAACTGAACCAATATGCTATCCTCCAAAAAAGGAAGCCAATCTGGTGGTCCCCTGCCATAAACAAACTCTACAACAGAAGAAAGAAACTGTTGCAAAATACAGTAAAATCCCATGAGTGGAGGAGCTCCCTGGTCAGCCTCAGTAAGAAGATGAAATCCCTTATAAGATCCTCCAAAGCTAGCTATAAGAACAAAATCACCACTGATTCTAAAGGCAACCACAAAGCATTTTACAACTATGTCAAGAATCTCAATGGCAACACCCAGATCTGCTCTGTGTTACAGCACAATGGCATGAAAATTACAGAACCAACTGATATTGCCAACATCCTGGCATATAGATTAATTGCTAACTTTACCCCCTCTCACCCCCTAAATGCCCCATATCTATACAGGTAAAATGCAGAATCCCTGTAATCACATGTATGCAGGTAAATGCTGCACTCTCTAAAACCAAAAAACACAGCATCCATGGGACCAGACAACATCCCAGGCTGCGGTTTACATGAGCTTCAGAACAAACTGGCTCCCCACCTAAGCACCATGTTCACATCAGGCTTTGTGCCCACTGAATGGCACACAGCAACAGTTATCTCACTCCACAAAGGGGGAGCCACCACTGATCCTGGGAACTATCACCCTATTAGCCTGATGCATCTGGTATGCAAGGCCATGGAACGTATCATCATGGAACTCATAAACAAACACATTGGTAACCTCCAAACTCTGGACCCCACCCAATTTGGATTTGTGAAAGGCAGATCATGTCTTCTGAACATGATCAACTTCTTTGGGGCAGTCACCAAAGCCATAGAAGAGGGTAAGGTGGTTCACACAGCCTATCTTGACCTCGCCAAGGCTTTCGACATCATCACCTATTCTGGAATTATAGCTAAACTCACTAAATTAGGTATAAATCCCTAGGTCACAAGATGGGTTGCCAACTGGCTCACTGACAGAACCCACACTGTAAAAGTTGCAGACTCCAAATCTGACTTCAAACCAGTGACAAGTGGAGTACCACAGGGTTCAGTCCTGGGACCTCTGCTGTTTGGTATCGACTTAAGTACAGGCTAACACAGAGGGCCTCTGGCTAATGAAGTTCGCAGATGACTACAAACTAGGAGCCAAAGTCGAGTCCCCAAATGATGTGGACATTCTACAGAAGGGCCTCACTGAGACAGATGCCTGGTGTCAGAGGCATGGCCTCAAGCTCAGTGCCAAAAAGTGCATTGTCATCCCCTTTGGTAAGAACTCTGTACCAATGAAGTACCACACAAACGGCAGTCTACATATCACCGAATCTATAATAAGAGACCTTGGGACCCAGGTGGACAGTAGTCTCTCCTTTGATAATTACATCACCACAATAGTCAGAAAATCCTTCTATGTGGTACACCTCATCACAAAAGCGTTCTCATCCAGGAAAAAAGAGGTCATTGTTCCCCTCTACTCGGCACTCATTAGACCCATTATAGAGTACTATGCCCCTTTTGGAATGTACCTCACAAGACATCTGCAGCAGCTGGAAAGGCCACAGAAGTACCTCACAAAGAGGAATACAGGCCTCAAACAGATGCCCTACACTGACTGTCTCAAAAAACTCCAGCTTTACTCAATAGCATATCACCTACTCCAAGGAGATGTCTGCCTAACATATAAAGCTATGGTAAATCCAGAACTGTTGGACATGCTACACCTAAAGAAATACCAATCCCTCTGAGCTACACGCTCTAGGGACCTCAACCTTGTCACCACAATAAACAGGACATGCTGGAGGGATAGATTCCTGTCCCAGATACTTCCTATACTCTGGAACAAGTTACCTATCTATGTCAAGCAAAGTTCTTCATTAGCACTCTTGATGTGTGGATGGGAAATAGGAAATACACTCCGGGGATCACTTCTGTGGATCTGCTCAACAGGAACACAGGAAATTAACTTTCTTGGGAGGCATAAGCCAGGGGACCTTGCTGGTTAGGCTTACTTAGGCCCTTGGGTCAATAGCCTAGTACCTATCTATGAACCTATGAACCTATAAACCATGACAAGACTTTTTTGTTTTTTAATTCTACACATTTTACAGCACAAAATTGTTAGTTCTAAACAATATATATATATATATATATATATATATATATATATATATATATATATATATACACACACACCATGGTATATCATATTATTGCCTACTCCTTTGCAATTTTGAAAATTCTTAGCAATAAAAAAGGCAGAAATTACATGAAACCCAAAATGTCTACAACTAAAATACACACAGTATAATAAAATTCTATGTGAAGTGATACAATCCTCTTAATAAAACACCAAACTTGTTTGGGAAGGGCTTTCCCCATACCTTCATATTATTATTATTATTATACTAAAGACCAAAGTTGCATAATGTTCATGAAAGCATCACTTTCACTTTGATAACATCACCTCAGCGTGTATAACATAATAGTCTTCTGTCTGCACTGTATCTACATAGTTCAAAACCATACTGGTTTATGCACATTTACACATCACAATTGCTTTACATTTGTATCCAAACATTTTTCCACTCTCAGTTACAATCGACAGACCGCATTCTTGTTAAGTCCCCAGGCAATCGCAGAACATTATATATACCAGAAGCTTATCAGATGCTAAGGAACATGAACTCTGGGCATTAATCCAGGGAACTGACTTGCCCTCGATTTACCAAGATGGCTACATAACAACTATAATCACTCACTTTACGTCAATCCTCTTTGTTATTGCCAATAAACTCTACCACCTGGTGTATATTATTCTTAGTGATCATTGCTGCCCCTGGGCTATTTGTAGCCTAAAAAGAGACAAAGAATGGCATACTTGGAAAAGGACCAACAATTCAACAGATCATTGTATTTTTTACACTACTAAGGTAGAAATAGAAACCTGAAATTAAGCAAGATAAATCTACTTACTTTAGAACTAAACTGGATTAAGTGTCTTCATACCTCTGCCAAAGAAAAAAAAGTGACACGGTAAAAGATATCACATATTCAAAACAGCACTCCTCAGAAGTAGTCAGTCCATTAGCCCCATTCTGATGCCTCAAATGAGATAATTCTTAATAAATTCTTCTATGTGTGACATACCAGTCACATTTACTTCACAATCTTTAACTCTTAAAACTTACACTAATGTCCTTACCATTTTATTTTTGTGTTATACTTGAACATCAAGTTAGGGAACTTCTGAAAAAATATGACAAAAAATCCCATCCAAATCCTAACTTTATGCCATCACCAACTATACTTTATGTAGCTGCTTCAGTCTCATCCAGAGTTCTAACTACATTTCCAGTCCATCCCTTACTACAGGAATTGCCTCACACCAGTAGAGACTTCACTGACGATTTCAATCCACAAATGCTCTGCTTAACAGAATCACCAAGTTTTTTGTTCCATATCTATCCTTTACCCTTTGACCAAACTGTAGAGAAACTACTACACACAGATTAATGAACACATATGGACTCTTGACCTTGTCACAAAGTGGATTATATGTAGGCGATGTTACTCTTAACAGCCTTATACTCAGTAACAGAATAAGATTCACTCTAGAACTCAAAATAATAATATGCCATGTGGAATCATTATTGAATGTAAGCTAGAGAGTGTCAGTCATAAAATACTACCGTTCAAACTCAAATGTCACTGCAAAAGTATTAACATGAGTTAATAGTAACCTACCAAGTATATATTTTAGAATACAGTGGTAGGATACACTTTGTGGTTCTGGGATTGTCAGTGTTGCAGTTCCTCAGGTATAAGTATTAAGTCCGCTGTTATTCATTCTGTTTATTAACAGCATCACTCATGAGACTCCTAAAGATGCTGCAGTCCTGTATGCAGATAATATTTTTCTACACGGAGAGGGCCTCACTACCCAATATGTGGTGAATCATCTACAAAATAATTTTACTTCCATGTGTCACTGGTTCAGCAAGAATAGTTTTGCAAAGAAAGCCACACTGCTTTTTGGGTCTCAGCGGGAGTTTAAAGATGACTGATGTATCTAATATTTACACATAACAGACAAAAGACTATTCTAGTTATAAGCTATAAACACTTAGGAATTGTCTCAGATCTCATGTTAATATTCACAAAAAGTCTGTTATTTTCCTGTGGTATTGCCACCTGACAATAAAAGCTAGGCATGGTATGGTCTTAATGTACTTAGCCTTCATGTAGAATATACCCATCCCTTAATACTTTTAAATTCCAGTACAAACACCTCACCTATCCGAACTACCATCAACAAAATTTTCAGAGTTATAAATCTTTGCCATAGATACAAGCACCATTGTGTCACCATGGAAAAAAAAGCTAAATGACCGTCTCTATCCTCAAGAACCATTTTGCTGTTGTTAACATTTATATTTATGCTTGCTTACATCCACTTTGTATTTCCATCTCAAATAAGCTTTAGACCAGTACCTTATCTAATAATGTAAAGGGACAATAGCAACAAAGCATTAAACCAGTTCTGCCCTCAGTTTGGAAACTCATTGCTGAAATGCTTTGATAAGTTAGTTCCAACCAAATGGAATACCTTGCATTTGGGATTTCATTATTTAGGAAGGGACTAGTTAATCATCTAAAAAATTACAAATGCTGTTGCTTTAGAGACAATAGCACACAGAAGTATAATCTTTAGCTAGCACAATGCATTCCACTGCTAAACATTCCTAGTTATCCACATCTCCTGCAACACTGAAAAAGCAGACCTCTTCTTTCATACTGATATAGATACTTAAATAAGTGAATGAATAAGTCTGAATCCACTTTTTTTTTAATTCTGTACAAGATATTTACTTTGTCTGTTTACAAGTCTCATGAAAGTTAAGTCACTGATCCTGTTATGAAAGATTTCACTAGTTACATGAATATTAAACATTTGAAAGACTACCTGCATTTTTGTCTGCTATCACATTGACTCTGAATGTATAGCATTAAAGTCATTTGCCTTTAGCATGAGTTGTGGCTAGAAAAGGTCTGCTGATCAATCATCTATGTGATGAACAAATTAAAAAAAGTCACTTAACACTCCTTCAAAGAAATGCATATGTCACATTATTCTGATACATTCATTGCGGTACTCCATTCATTTAAATTCTGATTTAGTGGTGTGTGATCTGTGGGTTATAATTCTTTGAATTTGTTATCCATGAATTGCTGTAGCCACATAAATAAATACTGCAAATCTATTTTACTATGTTAAAATTTTAGAGGAAATCATTTCACAGGACAGATCCTCAATAAGAAATATTCAACCTCAGAAATCTACTTGTGAGATTAACATTCAGTAAGTTTCATCATACTCAGATGTTCTTTTGTGCACTGCCACTATAATTGTGCAATGCACCATTTAGCACTCATGTCACTGGATCTTCCCTGACAAATAATATCATGCCATAAGGTGGCATTACTTGTTTGATGGCCCCTTAACACAGAAGCTGCTACATCTCAAAAAAAAGGATGCTGCAAATTTGCTGAATAAGTGATTCACACAGTCAGCCAAGAGTCACAGAAGCAGTCCTCATGAAAATGTTAAGTTCCTGCTCTAAATTTAAGTGTTACATGGGGTGGTTGCTTTTCAGTTGATAGTACTGTCAACAAGCCTGGTAACTGAAAGAGGTATAGTATAGACATAATGCCAGGCATTCATTTATGTACAGAACATTTATCAATAGATTATTTGATTAAATTACAAATTGAAGAAAAAATAAAACAGGTAATCTGATGATACCCATAAAAGGTATTTCATTGTTAGTAAGTCCATACAATGACCTGAAGCCTGACCCTCTGTTTCTAAAATCGTGTTTTCTATGAATGTTTTTTTTTTATTACCTTTTTAGACTCCCCTTATCATTTTTTCACAATGGCAGCTCAAGATTACAACTCTGCCAAATGTATGGATGTGACGTTAACAAAAACATCATACAGTATTGCAGAAGCCGATTTCAGCTTTCAGGTTACATAAAGTCCTTTATGAAGTGTGTCTGATTTCTACTGAAAACCATCTTGCAGACATTTTGGACTGTGTATTCTGCAGATATATTTTTTTTTCAAAAAAAAAAAACAAAGCTATCATGGCCAAGAGTAATGCTCTAATGTATCTGACACATAGCAAAGGCAGACTGTAAGGTAGCAGCCTATTATAAATTGTATCATGAAGAGTCCTTTCTCTGAGGATGGGATGTCACAGTGGGAGGCCTATTAATGTAAGAGCCTTTTTCTACCACTTTTACTCAGCTGACAGTAGTTCATAATCTCTGTTCGATTTATAATAAATCTTTGTGTTTCACAGGTTCTGCCTTGTAGACATTTGCTTACTTCCCACTGTCAAGTGATGCTTCTTTATATAATCACTACTAAAGTCAGGTACAAATCTTTATGAAATTTGAATAGTCTAATTTTATACCCACTGTTTATGTCAAGGGGAAATCCATGTCTAGTCTGAACACGTGCAGCAATTTCTTATTAGCCTAATGAATTAGTGAGATTATGCTTTTTTTATTAGTTTTATATTTTTTTCTGTAAATGTTAACATAGATCAATGCATCTTTAAGATACACTCTGAAAAACAAAAGCAAAAAAAAAAAACAATTTAAGTAATCTTGCTTTTAATCATACATCACACACACGCACACACACACACACACACACACACACACACACACACACACACACACGCACACACGCACACACACACACACACTACCAGAGTAGTGCTGTAGTGTTTACATATAGTAAGAGAGCTACACAGATTAAAGATTAAGGAACCAGTTAATTCTGGTCAAATTGTTTCATAATCTAGCCTACAGACTTCAAGTTATGATGTTAGGTAGGCTCAGTGGGAGCCAACTAAAACACAGATACAAATCTGCTGTAAACTTCTAATGAATTAGAAAGTATGTGATTTGGCATGTGACATTGTGGGACTTCAGTTCAGCAGATACAAGGGAGAAAAACAAAACATACACCTAATTTAATCTTGAAACCTGGTCACAATATTGCACTTCTGGTCAAGTTTTAAATTTTCATTCTATACTGAGACCCTGAGTTGTACTTTCTGTCATAGCTTTCAACCTGTTAGCAAAAGAAATCTGGACAAAGCCAACACTATTGGGGAACAGACGTCTAAAAATAAAGACAAGTTTTAAATATTGCTTTTATAAACATGGAAAGTTGACAGAATAACAAATTTTGTGTTCACATGCATTTTCCAAAGTATATAAAATCTGAAACTCAAATGTCTGCCATTATTTAATGAATTCAGTGATCAATGATTTGACAGAAATCCACAAACTCTATGAGGTACTCACCAAAAATACCAGGCAAAAATATGGATATTCTGTTTAAACCTGGACAGTTCAGATTTATGCTTTCTGTCAGAAAGAAGTTTGACAGTTGGACACTGAATAACAAGATGTACTGACACACACTCATTTGGTGTTTTCTTTTTTTATTATTATTGTTTAATGACCCAAAAAGCAAGTCTGTGTCTTAAAGTTCTTTCATAATAGACCATGTGCTGTGTGAAATATTGCAGTGGATGGTACAGTTAACTGATTTTCTTGTAGTAAAACTGCAAATGATAGCTAACAGCCATCCTTGTCACTGACTGAAAACATGTGAAACAGTATATTTCACAGTGCTGGCAGTATAAGATTAATGACGAGTGAAATTTGTAGTTAGATATACATTTTAATATACTAAGCGTATTATGATATATGCTAAGTCATTTGTTTTATTTCACTAAAAAGTATGTGAAAGTCGGAAAAAGTACAAATATGACATATCAAGTAAATCAAGTTAATTAGTGACTTTTGTACTATATAAAAACATGCAAAATTCATGTCACCTGACTTACTTATTAAAATAAATAGCATGGTTACATCAGTGGTTGAGTTTTATGTCTTATAACTTCAGGTTCTGAGGTTCAACATTGATCTCCATTCATTGTCTATTTACCTTGAATGTTCTTCCAGTTCCTGCAAAGGATTTCTAAGGGTACTCAAGTTTTGCCCCCAAAACCTGTTAAGCGCCCATATACATACTGCCTCACTTTAGTTTTTGGGGTCCAGGTCATGGCTAAAAGGGTCCAAAGTGATAAATTCACTTATCCATTTATGAAATGAAAAAATATATACTTTTCTGATGGGCATAAGCACAAACTGAGAAAATTGTGAAGACATCCATTTACTTCAATCATCTGATATAGACTTTGATAATAAGAAAACTGGAGCTCAGTTGAAGATGCATTACAATGTTTAGAAACCATGATGCAGCTTTACTTCTTTACAACAAAACTGACCAAAACCTTTCAGTATACAAGAGGAAAAAAGTGTTTAAACATACATGAAACATTATCAGTACAAGATGAGAGAGAGAGCAAAATGCAGTAGAAAAGGTATGCAACCATTCTGATCCTGAATTACAAAATTTACCATTAGTAAAGGCATACCCACCACATCAAAAGAAGTAATTCCCCAGGATTTAATAAAATCCATGTAGGTACCATGTAGACCCTACATGGACTGTTACCATGTCGGTGTACATGGTTCCTCCACGGAAGTGCACTATGCATATTAATGATGGTGTGATGTTGAGGGAGAGCTGAGGAACACATTTATTGAATGAGTATAGGGAGAGGTGTAGTGCTAACTGTGGCTGTAGATGAGTATGAGACTCCCTCCAAAGTCCTTTGTTTTATTCTTATTTTTTTTCCTTTGTTATATTTGTTATATTTTCACCCAAAGACTCCCTATGCTGTGGAATAAAATCCCAGTATATGTGAGGCAGAGCACCTCGCTGGCCTTGTTCAAGAGAAATCTTGACCAATGGATGGGAGATCGCAGATATACCCCAGGGATTACCTCAGTGTCACTGCTCAACAGAGGCACAGCAAAATAATGGGTATAGTTCCCCATACTAAAGGGGTGGCGTAAGCCACAAAACTATGGGCTAGGCTTGTAAATGCCCTCGGGCAGATAGCCTAGTGTGAACCTATGAACCTATGAACCTATTTTTATTCTTTTTTTTTTTTAAAGCATGATTGCACTGTGTGGTATGAAGCACAGCAATACCACCAAGATCTCACATATAACATAGCAGAGACCTGCCAGATATATAAAAATAGAAACCAGATGTAATTAATTATTTATGTAAAAGTGTGTTTGAGCATGTCTAAGCCTATTTGTGTGATGCGGTGCGGTGCTCAACACTGCTTATAGGTCGCTCAGTAGTAGACGTGAAGGAATAACGATTTTCTTAATACCCTTATAGCTAAATGGGTAGAATTACACCTTCATGTGCAGCAGAGCCAAGGTCTGAAAACATGGAATGGAAAATATGTATTTGACGCTTATTTGTATATATATATATATATATATATATATATATATATATATATACATATATATTATGCATTTGTTAAATAACATATGGCCTTGGTGTGCTCTGCCAAGCTCTACTCAGCTATGCTGAGACTTGTTAAGCACTGTATAAATATGGTAATGGCTGATGATGTTTGTGCGCTGCTTGGCTCTGCTTGGCTAGTTTGTGTGCTGCTAAGCAACGAGGCACTTTTTTGAATGTTGCCCAATGATGTGTAAGGGTGAGAAAACAACATGCATTAAGCCCAATAGACAGACATACAACAGAAACTATTATAGTTCTTTTTCTGACAGTCATTATGGCTGGTGTTGGTGAAGGTAGGTGCTTTTGGGTGCAGTGTTGGGACATTCTGGAGTCCAGAGTCATGGTTGGACTCCTAGTTTAAAATCATGATGAATGGCTACTGCAGAGTGGTTTACAGAGCTCAGAGTGTGAGGTGCAGGCTTGGGAGCAGCTGGCCAGAGAACTCAACAGTGCTAATGGTGCTCATATAGGTGAGCAGTGTCACCACCAGACCTGAAATGACAAAAAAGGGGGACTCTTGGACACTGGTGTCACGGAAGCTCGGGCAGGGAATGCCCCACAAGTATGTAAGTAATTTTGCCTCTGTTTTAGCAATATGTAACCTGAATGTCTGCAAAGCTGGTATACATAATGGTGTGCTTCTCTCCCAACAGTAGTATCTGATAGGACTTATAATGTCGAGTCGCATAGCAGGCACTTGGACAGGTTGCACCATGAGTATGGTGAATACAGATTATGCTAACTGTAGTGAAATAAGCAAGAAAAAGTAAAGTACAAACTGCATTAAAGTATATACAATAAAGTGTGTAGTGTCATAAATGTGGGATTACAGCTGTATTGCAAGAAATGAATAATGCCAACTGCAGTGCAATAAAAACATGAAACAATACCGGTAACTGCATTAAAGTATATAAAATAAAGTCTGTAGTGCAATAAATGTGGATTTAGAGCTGTATTGCAAGAAATTAATAATGCCAACTGTTGTGCAATAAAACATGAAATAATACCAATAACACCAATGAAAATGGTGTACATCAGGAGTGTCTTGTTGTAACCATTGCAGTAGAGCTGTATGCATTCAGACTATAAGGTAAGGTGCTGCAGTGAAGTATAACACTGTCATAGCTGTAGAATCGAAATTCAATGGATACAAATTGTATTGGTTAACTCATATTGTACTGTTCAAGGCTGTCCCTAGGCCAATATTGTTCACATAATGCTCTGTCATCCACAAACAGAAGGTAATAAAGGTATATGGGTGAGGTAGCCCACTCCATGAGCTGGTATTGTTTATTGACTTCACAGATATTTCAAACCACTAACAATAAATTGTGTATACCAGCATTGTTTCTACTGATATATAGCTTACCCACTATCTGTGTTATGCTTGTATTTCATGCATGCATGTTCTACTGTCACTGCACTGCACATTAGTTAAAAGGTGCATATCCATATGTTAAAACACCAGAAAAAGGCTACAATGTGTTAAAAATATGCATATATTATGCATATATTTTCAATACCTTTAATAAAAGAAAAGATAGTGCATACTTTTTCATTTGCACCTGTCACATTTATTTAATTGCATTTGATTACCAGGAAAGTCCACTGGGCCTGACAAATCCATTTTCAGTGGAGGCCCAGGGAGAAAAGCGCCACAATTATATATACAGAAAATTATGAAACAGTACAGTAAAATTATAACTGGAGAAAAGCTGTACAGTTATTTACAGACAAAAGTTTTCAAGACAAATTTTAAGACAATACAGTAATCATATGTAGTCAACATTATATACAATACAGGGAATAATAGACATTTAGGGATATAGCAACTATTTGATTTTATACAATGAAGTGAGAGTAAGAGATCTCCAGAGGTGACAAGCAGAGAGAAAGGCGGACAATCTGACATAGTGATAGTTAGGATAGAGAGAAGAGAGCTAGGGAGAGAAGAAGAAGTGTATGGCAAGTGCTATAGGGGGAAGAAGAGATAGTAAGTTGGCAGGGTCACGTTTTATGGTTATTGGTATAGCTACAGGAACAAATCCATTGTGTAGTGAGATGAGATTTAAGTGATTTTTTAAAGGTAATGGGATTATTGATTGCTCTAAGTCCAGGGGGGAGATTGTTCCATAGCTTGGAGACAGAAAAGGAGCATAACATATGTCCAGCGGAAAGCTTAGGTTTATCGACATTTAGTAGTAGTTTATTTTCAGATCTAAGTTGCTGGTTTGGGTGGTAGATGGTCAGTTAACTAGTGAGGGATGGACAGGCATCAGGGGAATAAATGAGTTTGTGGCCAATAGTAAGTTGTAGATATGCTAGATGTTGGGGGAGTTCAAGCCAGTTGAGCTCTTGTAGTGTAGTACAGTGATGGGTGGATAGTTTAGCATTGGTGGCAAATTTGGCAATTTTGTTGTAGCATGAATTTAGTTTGTTTTTTTAGAGAGGATTGTATGTTTGTAAGGATGGGTGCACCATAAAGGAGGTTGGAAGCAAGTATGCTGAGGTGAGAGCGTGTTTTGCCAGAGGAGTAAGATAGTGGTTATGTCTATAAAGGGATCCTAGTTTCTGATGGGTTTTTTTGATATTATTATGGATATGAAGGTCAAAGGTTAGGTTCTCATCAATGATGACACCAAGCAGCTTAGTGTTGGGGACAACGTCTATGATAATTTTGTTTTGGGATTGAACAGTGAGTTCTGACTTATTTATTGGGAAGTTTTTGGTTGGAGTAAAGATAAGGAGTTTTGTTTTGTTGGGGTTTAGGGCTAGATGGTTCTTGGACATCCATGATTCAGTGGAGGAAAAAGCTTCTTGGGTAAGCTGTTGTAGTAGGGAGGAAGATTTGGAGGAGCAGATGATAGTGATGTCATCTGCATATTATATTAGAGTAGAGTTTGAAAGACTAGTATGGTAATCATTGATAAACACATTGAAGAGGAGGGGTCCTAATATGGAGCCTTGGGGTACACCTGTTTTGGTATTTATGAATGGAGAGAAGCAGCTTTGCCAGTTGATAGACTGTTGCCTGTTGGTAAGATAGTTAGAGAACCACCGGAGAGTAGAGGGAGATAGGTTAAGGTTGGATAGTTTGAGTAGTAAGGGGGGGTGTGAGACTGTGTCAAATGCTTTTGAAAGATCAATAAAGAGTGCAGATACTATGGATCCAGAGTTATTGGCTCTATTAACAGTGTCTAGGAATGAGATAAGGGCAGTGTTGGTACTATGTCCTGGTCTAAAGCCATGCTGGGTGCGGGAAAGCAGTTGTTGTGTGACTAGGTGATTGAGTAGCTGGGTTTGGATATATTTTTCGAGTATTTTTGAAATGGGGGAGAGTATGGCAATGGGTCTGAAGTTAGAAATGTCAGAGTTGTTGCCATCTTTATGAAGTGGAAGAACATATGCTTTTTTCCAGATATCGGGTATGCATGATTCTTAGATAGATCTATTGATGAGGATGCTGATGGGATAAACTATTGAAGAGGCTGAGTGTTGTAAGAATTCAGTAGGAAGGTTGTCAGGGGCAATAGTGTATGGTTTTAATTTGAGAAGGAGTTTTTTTATGGTTGAGGTGGGTATGGGAGAGAGAGAAAAAGTAGAAATAGAAGTGGAAGGCGGATGAGATACATTTTAGTTTGGTGGATTGGTGTCAATGGGAGGGAAGGTGGTAGTGAGTTTATTGATGGATTCTATGAAGTATGAGTTAAAGAGTGAAGCTAGCTCGGAGGGTGATTTGTCAGGGTTTGGGGATGGATTGTGGTGTGTCCCAGGGTGTAGAAGGGCATTGACTGTGCCTCAAAATCTTTTTGGGTTATGGTAGTATTGATTTTGGATTCTTTGGAAGTAATCTTTTTTATTTTTAGTAACTAATCGTTTGGCTTGATTGCAAAGTTGTTTTTACAGAGTCAGGTTGGAATCTGTTTTGTTTTTTTGCCAGGATTTCCAGGCTTTGTCTCTAGAGGCCATGATTTTTTGTGGCCAAGGTAAGCCAGTTAGCTTGGTTAGCTTTTACTCTTTTTTGTCTCTGGGGGGCTAGAGCATTAAGGATACTGAGAAATGTGGAGTTAAAGGACTCTACTGCTTCATTTAGGGGGAGAGATTTTAAGGGATTCCAGCTGATTTTGTGCAATACCTCATTGAGAACTGTGGGGGAGAAATTGGATAGATCTCTGGTATACTTGTATTGATGTAAATTTGGTATATTGGTGGGCTTGCATACCATAAATGCTGGTGAGTGGTCACTGATACTATCTGGGAGTATACCTGAGGTGGAGATTATTTTTAGGGTCTAATACCATGATCCAGTCTAGAATTGTACCTTTGCTATTTTGTTTGTTTGGTCTTGTGATATCTGAGATTAGTTGAGTGTAGGTGTGAAGGTTTAAGCCTAAGGATGATATATCATTGGAGATATCTGGCCAGTAAATATTGACATCACCTAGGATGATTGTTTCATTTTTTATGTTTTTGGCAGTCCAGGGCAAGGATGTCTTCTAAAATTGGAATGTTATTGCCTGGTGGGATATATATTACTATGATGCATATGTTATTCTGATTGTTTAGTTTTAGGAAGGAAATGAATAATTCTGCATTGGAGAAGGTGGGAGAAGTCTTAGAGTAGGGAATCACTGTGAAGGTGTTTGGATATAGTAGCGCTATGCCCCCTCCTTTTTTGTGTGGCCTGTCTTTTCTTAGACAGGAGTAGTTTGGTGGTAGAAATTATGTGTCTTTTATATATGGCTTTAGTCAGGTTTGAGTGATGGCTGTAAAGTTGGGTTTGTATTGGCTTAGCCATCCATGTAGTTGGGGTATTTTACTTCTTATACTTTGGATGTTAATATTAGTTAAAAAGAGGGACTTTTTGTCATTTAGGGTATGTTGAGAAGTGGGAGAAGGGCTGGGATTAGGGCTTATATCACCACTTAGGAGTAGAATTGGAAGGGGGAGGTAGGATTTTGGATGAGGAAAATGTTGTTGGTTTTTGGATTGATACTGAATAGGACTAGGTAAAGTATTATGTGTGGAAAGGATTATTAATTTAGATTGTAGGATTAGGTTGTTGGTGTACAGACTGGACCAGACTGCCGAGTAGCTTTGGAGGAAGCTGAAGTGAGGTGTTGTTGAAGATGACGGTGTGTGAGATATAAGACCTTGGTGAGGAGAGGGGAGGTAAAAAAGTAAGGAGAGATAGGATGTTAATATAATAAGAGCCAGTTTGTGCATGAAGGACATAATGAAAGTAGTAGGTTAAATTTAGGAGAGAATATTTTATAGGGGTAGAAAATTGTTATGTAGGTGAGATAGGTGTGGAAGGTATTTGAGGTGTAAGTATAGGAGTAAAGGTGTAATACCGGAGTAAGTTAGAAGGGTGGATATATGATATAGGGGTGGGGAAGTATCTAGAGTGTAAGGTGAAAGAAAGGGGATAAACTAGGAGGAGAAAAAGTGTGTGGGCGTTTGTTGCTTGGGGGTGTGGTCCAATTGAATGTGGGGGAGGATTCTGTATAAGTATAAATGTAATTGATGTAGGGGTGGGTGGGAATGGGGTAGGGAAGGGGAGTGTAGAGAGCCCGAGCATAGCGTGGGCGAACGGAGCGGGGCAGCCCCAGCTGAGCAGTGAGCCTGCTAGAAACAATCAGGAACTTTACCAATAATGTCGTTCTCGTAGGCTAAGGTTGGGTTGTGGGAGAAAGGGAGAGTTTGGTAAATGTAGTTAATTACAGGGGCAGTAAAATTATATTGAAAGTATTTCTTAGTTGTAATACCTTACCATATCTCTTCAAAGTCAGGTTTGGTATTTAGTATTTCTTTTATTTGTTATGATATTATTTATTGTTTTACTTCTTTTAAAGTAGATTGGTTATTTTGTATTTAATTGGGAAGTAAGAGCACCCTCTCGTTTAGGCAGGCCTAAATCCTGCTTGCTATAACAGGAGTAAGATGCTACGAACGCCGTATATTTTATGGTGTTCAAAGTTCCGTAATTCAAGTTGGGTTAAGTAGGTAGTAGGCTTATTCAGTGGTAATAGACTGCCACCTGGTGGCAGTAAGGGGATGCATTCTAAATTCACAAATGAACCGAGTGATTTAGAAAGGTCAGCGTGGTCTGAGCGAGTGTACAAGCCAGATGAAGCTCTAACAAAATCTTTAAAAAAAACAGAGTAATAATACCAGTAGAAAAGAAAAGTAGGTTAACACCTACACTTAGTTTTTTGGTTAGGTCACCTTAAATTGGAGGGGGTGGGTGTCAAGTATGAAGTGCTCAAGAGGTTCTGAGTGGTTGTATAGATAGGGCAGCATGTTTATAAAAGAAAACACTGGCTTTCTGAACTGTAAAAAAAAATGAGAATGACTGTGCTCAAATTAGCAGTACACACTGACAGGAAGAGGTATTGGCTTATAATAGTAACATGCAGAGAGCAGGAAGGTATAGGCAGAATAAGGTGGATAGGCAAGAGGCAGAGGGGTGTTCAACTGAAAGGACAGGAGAAAAGAGAGCATAGTCCAAGTAAAAAGCCGAGGCTTGTAGAGTGGGGAGAGAGAATGGAGGAGAAATGAAGAGTGAGCGTATAGCCTGCTGTAAGCTGTAGCCGTATCACTTAGAGCCAGTTTATCAGCATTTAAGTAGATGCAACCGCAGCGCTACATCAGACAAGAATTCCAGATAGTGAGTTGTAAAACAGTTCTCCCGTGGGAGTGAATAACATTAAAAATACTCAAATCAGCTATGCGTTACATATATGAAGTTAAATCAATTACTGTGGATAATGATCTTTAACTCAGTGCTCCAGAGTAATCATATACATAATCACTGTAGTTTCAGAAGGACCTAGAAGCAATAGCTAAACCACAGTTTGCAATTGTGCGTGGAGCATTAACAGACTCAGGTAGGTTCCAGCACAAAAACGGGCAAAAATGTAGGACAAATATAGCAAAGGATAGGTGCTCTATCTGACTCTATTGCCCCAACTGGATAACAATTTAACAGAGAAAAACCTTAACATTCCATTATAACAAACAACATCTGGCGATATACCAAAGTGCAGTACATACTATAGACATTAACATACAGCATATATTCAGATTATAAGCTCAAGGTAAGTGAGTTGCTTAATAAAATCTAATGTAGGTTGGAGCATAAGATTAATTAAACGCTCCCATACAGCTTATTCTAAGGTAAAGGACATGAGTATTTTACATAAAAACAGACTAAAAAAAAACAGACTTACTGGCTTGTTCACTGCGCATGGACCAAGGGACGCCTAGGATGGGAGTAAGTTATTTAAAAATGGCACCCATGTATAGGAGGGCTTTTCATAGAGTTACTGTTGGGTGGGGTGGGGGGAGGACTATGCACGTGGGTAGGGGTAGGAGATAAGTTACACAAAGTGCAGAGTCCCGCCCAGCCGAGAGGTGAGCCTGATAGAAACAATCAGGAACTTTACCAATAATGTCGTTCTTGTAGGCTAAGGTTGGGTTGTGGGAGAAAGGGAGAGTTTGGTAAATGTAGTTAATTACAGGGGCAGTAAAATTCCTTTTATATTGAAAGTATTTCATAGTTGTAATACCTTACCATATCTCTTCAAAGTCAGGTTTGGTATTTAGTATTTCTTTTATTTGTTATGATATTCTTTATTGTTTTACTTCTTTTAAAGTAGATTGGTTATTTTGTATATAATTGGGAAGTAAGAGCACGCTCTCGTTTAAGCAGGCCTAAATCCTGCTTGCTATAACAGGAGTAAGGTGCTCCGAACGCTGTATATTTTATGGGGTTCAAAGTTTCGTAATTCAAGTTGGGTTAAGTAGGTAGTAGTCTTATTCAGTGGTAATAGACTGCCACCAGGTGGCAGTAAGGGGATGCAGTCTAATTCACAAATGAACCGAGTGATTTAGAAAGGTCAGGGTGGTCTGAGCGAGTGTACAAACAAGATGAAGCTCTAACAAAATCTTAAAAAAAAAAACAGAGTAATAATACCAGTAGAAAAGAAAAGTAGGTTAACACCTACACTTAGTTTATTGGTTAGGTCCAAACCACAAATCGATAAAACACCAGAGGCCAGCATGTGCAACAAATAAATCTTTTATTGAAAAATAACTATAAATAAGGCATGAAATGCCACAAAACACTAGTAACTCATTCAAACCGGTTTCGGCTATTCAGTCTTCCTCAGTGAAAAAAAAGCATTTGTCGTGCAGAAAATCTCATGAATATTTATATATACCACCTACCAATGGAGAAATTGTATAGTACAACCCTTAGGCTGGTTATACAGTATCATTCTATATAGGTATATAACCATAGGAATCATCATCAGAAGACTATAAACATTTAGCAAACAATATAAAACAATATTGAGAATGGCATGTGTTATAAATAATATACAAAGACCATAAAGATAATAATATATAAATTATATACATAAACAGTGATAAACAAAAATGTCTATAGACTTCCAATAAAATACTATACTGGGGACATGCTGTAAAAAACATGAAATCCCCATTGACATGAAAATTAGTATAATATGATACTTTTAACAAAAGATCCATAAAAGTCAGAATATAGTACATAATAATCCTCTACACAATAGAAGGATATTGTCAACAGTGTATTGCATATTAGGACATGCTGTGGGCAAGGTACACAGTATCCAGTGTCATGAATAGTGAGATTACAGTAACTTATGTAGATACTCTAGTATGTTCATGGTACCCCATATCAATATTCATAATATGTATCTACTATAAATGATAGTGTTGGATGTGGGATTAATAAACTCAATAGAACCCCCAAAACTAGGAAGTGGGCTGGTTTATAGAGCCCTTTGGTAAAACATTTTTTATAAACTCTAAATGAGAAAGAGTTCTGTAATATATAGCTAGACAATGTAGCCTATAACAAATTAGGAATATACAACATAAACTATGTTATATCCTTGATTGGATTCATGGTTAATAAACCAATATGATCCATATCATACCTGTGAAAGTGTCAGTGAAATAATTGCAAATTCTTCCCAATCGTACCACATTTGTGAGATGGTTGCAACCTTTACAGTGAATCACAATTATAAATGGTCATTAAGGCCAGGGGGAAAAAGAGCCCCAAGGTGAATGATCCAATATTTTTCTTTCTGGTTCAATATGCTATGCCACCCCTGTTGGTTACTCCTGTCTCCGGTAATTTTGTCTAAAATCATGAACATACATTTTGCATTATTGTGTTTTAGGATATGTCAATACAGAGCATTGGTCTCTTTTTTATTTCTGATGTCAATTTTATGTTCCCCCATCCTGACTCTGAGTGAGCGGGATGTCTGTCCTACATAGAATGCTGAGCATTGACATGTTGCCAAATATATAACCCAACTACTACTGCAATTTCCAAAAACTGTAAGATCATATACTCTGCTTGTGTTTGCACTAGTAAATTGTTTTAATTTACTTACTTGATTGCAGGATGTACAGTGGCCACATGGAAAAGTGCCAAAATGTTGGTCTCCAGACATGGTCATCTGTTTATAGATGGTGCCCCCCACTTTCTTTATGCTTGTAATGTGAGAATAAGGCTTCTAGAGTTTTGCCCCATCTGTAGGAAAACTGACATTTGGGGCCCAAAACATTTCTTAGTTGGTCATTGGCTAGTAATATGTTCCAATTGGCATCAAGAATGTTTCTAATAACTTTATGGTTCCTGCCATATGTAGTGGCAAACCTTAGTGAAGACCCCTGAGCTGTTGATTGATGTTTTTTATATTCCAGTAGTGTGTTTCTGTCCTGGTTATCTGACCATGTACTAGCTGACATTCTGTCAAATCGATGATATCCCCTGTCCAAAAATCTATTTTGGAGATCCAATTTGGCATCCTCAAAATCCCGTTTGGATGAACTAATACGTTTGATTCTCAAAAATTGGGATTTCGGTATGTTGCGGATGGTGTGGTGCGGATGCATACTGGATGCATGGAGTAAGGTGTTGTATTGTGGGTATTTCCTGTAGGTCTTGGTACTCAAGGTGTGATCATTGTTCCTATAGACCATAACATCTATTTTGGAGATCCAATTTGGCATCCTCAAAATCCCGTTTGGATGAACTAATACGTTTGATTCTCAAAAATTGGGATTTCAGTATGTTGCGGATGGTGTGGCATGGATGCATACTGGATGCGTGGAGTAAGGTGTTTTATTGTGGGTATTTCCTGTAGGTCTTGGTACTCAAGGTGTGATCATTGTTCCTATAGACCGTAACATCTAGAAAATCAATGGTATTGGAATTATAAGTTATGGTAAATTGTATGCCCCAAATGTTACCATTTAAATATTCCACAAACTCTTTCAGATATGTGGAATCTCCACACCACACCATCCAACAATCATCTAGGTATCTACGCCAAATATCAATTTCCACCATATATATGTTGTGCAGTGGGTTATATATGAATCATTCTTCAAATTATGCCATAAATAGGTCCACATATATTGGGGCAAAGGATGCCCCCATGCCAGTACCTTGGAGTTGCCAATAACACTCTCTTTGAAAGTAGAAAACATTCTTCTTAAGCATGTGTTCAGCCATGCATATGATAAGAGTATTGAGACCTGGTGGATATAGATTGGAGTGTTCTAACCAATATTGTAGTGCCTGTAGCCCTGCCCAGTGGGGTATACTGGTATATAGTAATTTGACATCCAATGTGCACATGAGCCAATGTGGTTCAAGTTGTGTATCTTGTATGATTTGTAAGAACTGAGTGGTATCTAGTATTCTGGCCCTGACCACTTTCAATAATGGTTTGAGATGTTGTGTCAAAAACAAAGATAGTGGTTCTGTAAGGGAGCCAGTACCTGACACAATTGGTCTGCCAGGTGGTTTTGAAATGGATTTATGTATTTTGGGAAGTAGATACAGAATTTGTTTTTGGGGGTCCATCACTGTTAGGTGTTTATGCATGTTTTGTGTAATTATACCTTCTTCCTCCGCCAGATTCAAAAATGTGTCAATTTCTTTCTTGAAATTCATAGTGGGATCAGTTGACATGTGCATATAACATTTAGTATCCGATAACTGTTCCAAACCTTCATTTAAATAGCAGCTCATGTTCATGACCACAACCGCCCCTCCTTTATCCGCTGGTAGTATAGCAATATTATGATTGTTTCTCAATTCAGTTAGAGCCATTTGTTCAGATGCAGAGATATTCTGTCCCATGATTTGTGATTCAGAATGTGGGAAATGTAAATCCCTTAAAACTGATTGTTGAAAAATGGACACATGTTTGTTCATTGGGGGTTGGAACTGAGATTTATGAAATTTGAAATCATTAGATCTTTGAGATGTTTCTGAGGTTTGATCTAAAAATAATATTTTGAGATTAAGGTTACGAGAGTGTTATTGGCAACTCCAAGGTACTGCCATGGGGGCATCCATTGCCCCAATATATGCGGACCTATTTATGGCATACTTTGAAGAATGCTTCATATATAACCCACTGCACAACATATATATGGTGGAAATTGATATTTGGCGTAGATACCTAGATGATTGTTGGATGGTGTGGCGTGCAGATTCCACATATTTGAAGGAGTTTGTGGAATATTTAAATGGTAACATTTAGGGCATACAATTTACCATAACTTATAATTCCTATACCATTGATTTTCTAGATGTTACGGTCTATAGGAACAATGATCACACCTTGAGTACCAAGACCTACAGGAAATACCCACAATACAACACCTTACTCCACGCATCCAGTATGCATCCACGCCACACCATCCGCAACATACCGAAATCCCAATTTTTGAGAATCAAACGTATTAGTTCATCCAAACGGGATTTTGAGGATGTCAAATTGGATCTCCAAAATAGACTTTTGGACAGGAGATATCATTGATTTGACATAAAGTCAGCTAGTACATGGTCAGATAATCAGGACAGAAACACACTACTGGAATATAAAAAACATCAATCGACAGCTCAGGGGTCTTCACTAAGGTTTGTCACTACATATGACAGGAACCATAAAGTTATTAAAAACATTCTTGATGCCAGTTGGAACATATTACTAGCCAAAGACCAACTAAGAAATGTTTTGGGCCCCAAATGTCAGTTTTCCTACAGACGGGGCAAAATTCTAGAAGCCTTTTTTTCACATTACAAGCATAAAGAAAGTGGGGGAACCATCTATAAACAGATGACCATGTCTGGAGACTAACTTTTGGGCACTTTTCCATGTGGCCACTGTACATCCTGCAATCAAGTAAGTAAATTAAAACAATTTACTAGTGCAGACACAAGCAGCATATATGATCTTAGAGTTTTTGGAAATTGCAGTAGTAGTTGGCTTATATATTTGGCAACATGCTAATGCTCAGCATTCTATGTAGGACAGACATCCTGCTAACTCAGAGTCAGGATGGGGGAACATAAAAGTGACATCAGAAATAAAAAACAAACCAGTGCTCTGTATTGACATATCCTAAAACACAATAATTGAAAATTTATGTTCAAGATTATAGACAACATTACCGGAGACAGGAGTAACCAACAAGGGTGGCATAGCATATTGAACCACAAAGAAAAATATTGGATCATTCACCTTGGGTATCTTTTTCCCCCGGCCTTAATGACCATTTATAATTGCGATTCACTGTAAATGTTGCAACCATCTCACAGATGTGGTACGATTGGGAAGAATTTGCAATTATTTCACTGACACTTTCCCAGGTATGATATGGATCATATTGGTTTATTAACCATGAATCAAATCAAAGATATGACATAGTTTATGTTGTATATTGCTAATTTGTTATAGGCTACATTGTATAGCTATATATTACAGAATTCTTTCTCATTTAGAGTTTATAAAAATTTTGTTACCAAAGGGCTCTATATACCAGCCCACTTCCTAGTTTTGGGGGTTCTATTGAGTTTATTAATCCCACATCCAACACTGTCATTTATAGTAGATACATATTATTTATTTAACATTTGTTGACCGGGAATGTCCGACTAGGTTCCACAGAGCCTGTTTTCAGCGGAGGCCCGGGGAGAAACGCTCCAGATGCATGTCTTCTATTATGAATATTGATATGGGGTACCATGAACATACTAGAGTATCTACATAAATTTCTGTAATCTCACTATTCATGACACTGGATACTTTGTAACTTGCCCACAGCATGTCCTAATATGCAATACACTGTTGAGAATATCCTTCTATTGTGTAAAGGATTATTATGTACTATATTTCGACTTTTATGGATCTTTTGTTAAAAGTATCATATTATACTAATTTTCATGTCAATGGGGATTTCATGTTTTTTTACAGCATGTCCCCAGTATAGTATTTTATTGGAAGTCTAGGGACATTTTTGTTTATCACTGTTTATGTATATAATTTATATATTATTATCTTTATGGACACTGTATATTATTTATAACACATGCCATTCTCAATATTGTTTTATATTGTTTGTTAAATGTTTATAGTCTTCTGATGATGATTCCTATGGTTATATACCTATATACAATGGTACTGTATAACCAGCCTAAGGGTTGTACTATACCATTTCTCCATTGGTTGGTGGTATATATAAATATTCATGAGATTTTCTGCATGACAAATGCTTTTTTCACTGAGGAAGGCTGAATAGCCGAAACCGGTTTGAATGAGTTACTAGTGTTTTGTGGCATTTCATGCCTTATATATAGTTATTTTTCAATAAAAGATTTATTTGCTGCACATGCTGGCCTCTGGTGTTTTATCGATTATTGGTTAGGTAGCCTTAAATTGGAGGGGGGTGGATGTCCAGTATGAAGCACTCAAGAGGTTCCGAGCTGTTGTATAGATAGAGCAGCCCATTTATAAAACAAAACACTGGCTTTCTGAAACTTAGTTTATTGGTTAGGTCACCTTAAATTGGAGGGGGTGGGTGTCCAGTATGAAGCACTAAAGAGGTTCAGAGTGGTTGTATAGATAGGGCAGCCCAATTATAAAACAAAATGCTGGCTTTCTGAAACTTAGTTTATTGGTTAGTTCACCTTAAATTGGAGGGGGTGGGTGTCCAGTATGAAGTGCTCACGAGGTTCCGAGCGGTTGTATAGATAGGGCAGCCTGTTTATAAAACAAAACGCTGGCTTTCTTAAACTTAGTTTATTGGTTAGGTCACCTTAAATTGGAGGGGGTGGGTGTCCAGTATGAAGTGCTCAAGAGGTCCTGAGTGGTTGTATAGATAGGGCAGCCCATTTATAAAACAAAACGCTGGCTTTCTGAACCTAGTTTATTGGTTAGGTCACCTTAAATCGGAGGGGGTGGGTGTTCAGTATGAAGCACTCAAGAGGTTCCAAGCAGGGGGGCGTGGCCAAGGATGAACACAGGATAGCAGCAGATTTCTTCAGCTCCACCAATTTCATTACACTGACAGGAATTAATTACTTAAAAAATTAAATTTTGAAGTAATTTTCTTTCTAAATACGTTTGTTTTATATAGTTCTTGAACTATATCTAAAAAAGAAAGGAAATCTTAACAATATTCCTGTCAGAAATCACTGTGGAAATTTTCCTGTCAGTTTATCAGTCTGAAATGAGTTCCAGTAAGACAAATTCTCAAGACTCCAGCATCAAGAAAGAACTTCAGTCTCTGATAATTATAATCCAGCAACTTACTGATAAAATGGATAAAATGGATACTAAAATAGACACCTTCATAGAAAAAACTACAAAACAAATAGACCTGTTACATACAGACCTGCAACAACAGAAGATCCAGATTGCAGGCATAGAAGAAGCTGTGAATGACATGGAAAATAGAATCCAAGAAGATGAAATCAACATTGAGTTTCTGCTGAAACAAAATACACATTTACAAACAAAGCTGGATGACCTGGAAAATAGATCTAGGCGCAATAACATTAGGATTTTTGGACTGCCAGAAAATATTGAAGGTAACAATATTACTTTTTTTTTAACAACTTGGCTCCCTGAAACTTTAGACTTACCAGAAGTATTCTCTTTTGGTATCGAAAGAGCACATAGATCTATAGCTAATACTAACTCTAACAAAAAACATCCTAGATCAGTTATAGTTAGATTTCTATCATCTTTTGATAAAGAGATGGTTCTTAAATCTGCTTGGGCTAAAGCTCCTGTTAAGATTAATGAGACAACTGTGCATTTTGACAATGACTATTCTTCCATGGTAATAGCTAAAAGAAAAGTTTTTCTGCCACTAATAAGGGAGCTTAAAAAGCACAGTTTAAAACATACCTTCTGTTGCTTAAAATCTTCCTTCCTGATGGTCCTAAGGTTTTCTATGATTTAGACTCTGCTTTACTGTTTGTCAAAGAAAAAAGGATTTTGGATAAAATAGAAGAAATGGAATGGGCTAGTTCTTCATTAAAGAGATTGGCAACTGAAGCTTCGTGGAAGACTTCAGAGAAGAAGAAGAGACTAAAACAAATGATTTGTTATATGTTTTTTTTCTCTCTCATCATTTTAGTTCATTATTAATCTTTTTGAATATAGTTCCTGCATTTCCAGAAAGCCACAAATATTTTGGAAACGATTTAATCAAAGTTATTCTCTATGTGCAAAGAAATGTTTTGTTTCATAACCAGTCAAAATACCTGAAGATTTAATGGCAAGCTGTGATTCAATTCGTTTCTCTTTCTGAAAAGAAGTAAGGTTAGTAATTTGATACATTTTTTTATCTTTACCTTTTTTTTTCCTTTTCCTTTTATTATTTTCTTTGTTTAAACAATGACATTCTATTTAGATTATTTAGTGGGTGGGGGAGGGCAGGGAGAGAACAGTAATGAAAATATCATTAATAGAATAATAACATATTTATTCCTTGTAAAAGTTTTTATAAGTTCTTCAAATGCTATTTCTAATTATACTTTCTTGATTATACTGCTTATGCTTGTTTGTAAATAATCTGTTATGCTTTAACTAATAATAATCAGAACTAAATAAGATTAAATAATATGTTTTATTTTTAACTCTTTTAATATAAACAGTAAGTAACATTCCATTGTATATACTTCTTACAGCTTTCTCTTACATTTTTTTATTTCTGCCTCACTCCCTTTTATTTTCTACTCTCTTTTTCTTTTCTTTATTAATATATAGAAATGCTTTTGATTGTGTGGGCACAGTGAATAATAGGATTTGTATGAAATTTGAGTTGGGAGAAGAATGTTGAGTTTTATTGCTTGTTGTTAATTTTGGGCTTAATTTCACTTACATAGAGGCTGTAATGATCTGTGGAATACATTGTGAAGGTTTTGTCATGTTTAGATGCATTTACACTGCTAAATGAATGTTTGTCACTAGTTTTTAATAAGTTTCTCACCAAAATGTTAAGAGAGACAATCTGAGATGTGGGCTGTCTCATGCACAGTGTTCATGAGTTACTTCAGAAGCTTCAGCTCACAGAATTCTCACAGAGAAACTGAAAGCAGTTAGTATAACCTTTGACATAGTTATCACACTGACACACCACAGATTCAGGAAAATACTCTATTCATAAAATATGTCAGTTATAATGTTTTGTTTCATAACCAGTCAAAATATCTGAAGATTTAATGGCAAGCTGTGATTCAATTTGTTTCTCTTTCTGAAAAGAAGTAAGAGGCTGTAATGGTCTGTGGAATACATTGTGAAGGTTTTGTCATGTTTACATGCATTTACACTACTAAATGAATGCTTGTCACTAGTTTTTAATAAGTTTCCAGCCAAAATGTTAAGAGAGACAATCTGAGATGTGGGCTGTCTCATGCACAGTGTCCATGAACTACTTCAAAAACTTCAACTCACAGAATTCTCATAGAGAAACTGAAACCAGTTAGTATAACCTTTGACATAGTTATCACACTGACACACCACAGATTCAGGAAAAATACTCTGTTCATAAAATATGCCAGTTATAATGAGTCTAAATGATGTAGTTTCTTGTAGTAAGTAAATGTCTTATTTTAGAAGGCATAGAAAATGAAACATTTATTTAAATGTTTTTGAAAATCTACTTAACAGCAGCATAATAATCTGTGTTAAAAATTTGTGTTCCAAACATATACTTTACTATAACTCATTTAATTCATCTGATTGACAAGCATAAATAATCTTATAACTCTATTCTGGAAGAAATGTCATGTGATATATTTTAAAGCAGTAGGTTAGCATGATTGTAAAATCTGGTTACTAAAATGTGTTTGCTGTGCATTATTTTGTAAAAAACAGACAGATTTATTCTAGGGACAGCAAGTAGGATAGTGCTCAACAAAGACACAACTAAGTGAGATCAGATATATATATATATATATATATATATATATATATATATATATATATATATGTGTGTGTGTGTGTGTGTGTGTGTGTGTATGTGTGTGTGTGTGTGTGTGTGTGTGAGTGTGATGGCTTTTTTTTATATAATAATGCAAGTGTTTCTGAGAATCTGCATAACTATCCACTATGATTTATAATAATTTCTATGAATACAATATTTTACTCTATTGACAAAATGAATGTTTGCCACAAGTTTTAATAAGTTTCCCACCAAAATGTTAAGGGAGGCAATCTGGGATGTGGGCTGTCTCATGCACAGTGTCCATGAACTACTTCAAAAGCTTCAACTCACAGAATTCTCACAGAGAAACTGAAAGCAGTTAGTATAACCTCTGACCTAGTTATCATACTGACACACCACAAATTCAGGAAAAATACTCTATTCATAAAATATGTCAGTTATAATGAGTTTAAATGATGTAGTTTCTTGTAGTAAGTAAATGTCTTATTTTAGAAGGCATAGAAAATGAAACATTTATTTAAATGTTTTTGAAAATCTACTTAACAGCAGCATAATAATCTGTGTTAAAAACTTCTGTTCCAAACATATACTTTATTATAATTCATTTAATTCATCTGATTGACAAGCATAAACAATTTTATAATTCTATTCTGGAAGAAATGTCATGTGATATATTTTAAAGCAGTAGGTTAGCATGATTGTAAAATCTGGTTACTAAAATGTGTTTGCTATACATTATTTTCTATAAAGCAGACAGATTTATTCTAGGGACAGCAAGTAGGATAGTGCTCAACAAGGACATAACTCAGTGAGATCAGATATATGTGTGTATGTGTATGTGTGTGTGTATGTATGTGTGTATGTGTCTGTGTGTATGTGTGTGATGGCTTTTTTTTAATAATGCAAGTGTTTCTGAGAATTTGCATAACTATGCAATATGATTTATAATAATTTTTATGAATACAATATTTTACTCTATTGACAATAATGAGTTTAAGTAAATGCTCATATACAAACAATTCAAGATTTTTTTTGGAAGCTGTTAATAGTATTCACATGACAGAAAATAGATGCATCTTAATATATGTAATGTCTGAATCATATTAGCCAAAGTTTTTGATTTAAATGAATGTTAGAACCTAATTTTCTCTCCTCTTGATTTCTAACATCAAGATTATTTGAATGCTATTTGAATACAAGTGTTATATATTACATAGATCTATATAGTAGTATGAACAGTTTAAAAAAGTTTATTTTAGTTTATATGATGCTGTTTTACCAAATGTGTAGTTTTGTCTTGATAGATAATTGAATTGAAAACTGTTAACCTCAGTTAAATATAACTAGTGTTAAATTGATAAGGTGGTAGCTGAGGTACCGCTGCTTAGGGGTTAACTTGAGTAGTAAATACTACTCTAAGTTGGAGTTTTCAACTCCAGGCTGGATGCAAGGTTTAAACCTTACATTATTTTCACTTGTTCATTGTTATATGTATATAGTTTTGACATCCACAATATATTTTGTACACTCATTGTCACTACAAACAAAATTGAATCCTATACAAAATCCCATAAGAGATTTAATAAATACAGCTATATTTAAAGGTACACCTAAAAGAGGAGATGTAACATTATTTATCTTGTTATTTGTTATTTCGATCATAAGATTCTTGAGTTTTAAAAATGCCAAATGACATCTTTAAAAGGAATTTCTTTAAACATTAATGGATTGAATAATCAGTGTAAAAGGGCAAGCCTAATAAGATACATTAATTTACACAAGGCCAATCTAGTCTTCCTGCAAGAAACCCATCTCTTGAAAAAAGATATTGATAAACTAGCCACTAATAAGGATACAGTATTGGTTAATTCAGAGCACACTCAGAAAAAAAGAAGAGTGGCTATTTTATGGAATAAAAGTATGCCCATTCCTAAAACCATTAAGTCTTATCAGGATGACAAAGGAATGTTTTGTATGGTTACAATACAAATTAATGGGAAGACTTACACTTTAATTAATGTATATTGGATAGCTGGAATTGGTGTTAATACAGTGAAACATCATATTGATAAGATCATATCATTCTCTATAGGGGATATTATTTTAGCTGGTGATTTTAATTGTATACTACATGAAAGTGATACTACCACTATAAGGAAAAGAAGAATTACATCTAATGCAAAACATTTAAATGATTTTACTAATTCTTATCATTTGAATGATATTAATAATCAGATAGATTCAAAATCATTACCATACACCTTTTTTTCTAACAGATACAAAACTTATTCAAAAATAGATAGGGTCTTTATTTCTAACCAGATGGTAACAGATTTAATTAATTCCAAAATCATTTCATGTCCTATATCTGATCATAACTCAATTGTTTTTGAATTCATGATAAAAATACTCATAATGTTCAGATCAAAAGGATACCAGCATACTTAACTCAGCTAAAAGACTATAAAGAATATATACTTTCAGAAGTACAACATTTTCTAGACATAAATAATTCTCCTGAAGTCTCCATTGTCTATGTTTGGGATGCCTTAAAATCATATCTATATGGACAAATTATCAGATGGTATAATAATAAAAGGAAATCTTGGGATAAGGAATTGTTAGATATTCAAAGTAAATTAGACTCTTATAAACATAATAATAAAGAAAATATTATGGACAAGAAAGTTATTGAAGAAATAAACAAACTAAATGAGAAATACAAAGAAATTTTAACTCATAAAGTTAAAATAACTTTAGAGAAATACAAGTTTTGTCTTATTCAATAAGCCCCAAATACTTACATAGACTTAAAAATAAAACAAAAGATTGAATAAACAAAACCATATCAAAGAAATCTTTTCTCTAAGGAAAAGAAGAATGTTTCTAGTATACCAGAAATACTGGATGAATTTAGAAATCACTTTCACAAGATTAACCATAACAACATTAACATGGAACCTAAAAATAAAATAAAGGAGTTTATAACCACAAACATGAATAAAAAGCTTAATAAACAACAGATTAAACTATTGGACAAGAGTATTTCATATACAGAAGTTATTACACAAATATATAAGCTTAAATCAAACAAAGCACCGGGTAATGATGGTATTATACCAGAGATATATAAAATCCTTTCTAAAACTACATATTCATTAATACATAAGGTTTTTATTTTGGCCCAAACTGAGTTAATAGCCCCCCCATCTTGGCAATATACATTTATTTCACCAATTTTAAAACCTAATAAAGATCCAACTAGATGTTCTTCATATCAACCCATCTCATTACTTCATGTTGATTATAAAATGTTTATGAGTATTTTTGCTGATAGATTGAAGATAATCATCCCCATTATAGATATAGATCAGACGGGCTTCATTGTAAATAGAAATACTTTTGATAATATAAGAAGAACTTTAACATTAATTGATTTTGCAAACAGGAAAAAGAAAGATTTAACACTTATTAGTCTTGATATAGGTTCAGCATTTGATTCAGTAAGTTGGGACTATCTGTTTACCTTACTGAAATGCACAAACTTCTCTGATGCATTTGTAAATTTAATTGAGCATTTATACAAAGGAACGCTGGCTTATATTAAGGTAGGAACATATGTTTCACAAAAATACCCATTCTTAAAGGTACAAAGCAAGGATGTCCACTTTCTCCACTATTATTCACTTTAGTAATGGAGCCTTGGGCTAATTTGATTAGAAACAGTACTGACATAGAGGGTTTTGAAATAGATGAAAATACAACATCAAAAATTCAACTTTTGCAGATGATGTTCTAATTACATCAGCAGGATCTAATTCTTCTATGCAGTCTTTATTTGATAAAATGATGAATTTTAAAAGTATTTCTGGTTTAATATTCAATGAAGAAAAAACTAAAATACTACCTATATATACACGAAAAAATATTCTCATTAGTGATTTTACTAAATATGTACCCAATTCAGGTCAGATAACTTATTTAGGTATAATACTATCTAAAGATATTAAATCGATTATATATAATAACTATAATACCTGTTTTCTTAATATACAAAATCTTTTTAATACCTGGAATAATATGTTTTTTACTATGGAGGAGAAACTTACAATTATTAAAATGATAATATTCCCCAAGATTTTATACTTAATACAATCAATAATACTTTCACCTACAAAAATAATTATCAAGAAACTGAATACACTAATGTTCAATTTCTTATGGGCACCTAATAGACCTAGGATTGCATTAAAGAAACATACTAATAGCTGGTCTCAAGGGGGTATTTCTTTTCCAGACTTTAATTGATATATTATCTCTTCTATTATAAAAGTTATTACTTTATTAATAGATCAGTCATATATCGCAAAATGGAAAGATTATTGGGAGCTAATTAGTATGCACTTCATGAAAATCTCCTTAACACATAAAAATATGATTGTAAATAACTCCATGTTGTGGTTGCTAAAAGAATTTTGTACTTCACCTATTACACCTAAACATATGGTTTGTTACCCATTAAATATTATTATTAGTTATCATAACTTTATATTCATGCACCCTAAGTATAGGGAATGGAATTTTATTGTATCTATAATGTATACTCAGGGTATGCTTATGTCATCTACTTCTGAAGGAGCTCATTTAGCTATAGATAATGATCTAAAGTACTGGTATCAGCTGATATCTGATAATAAAGTTAAAATCTAGATTTCTTAAAACAAGAATTTGATCTAAGAGAAACTTGCTGGTTAGAGGTTCAGATCTTTAGACAACATCTCATTGATAGAATAGATCTAATGTCTATAACAGTTAAAGAATCTATTCCAAAACTGATTGATTACTTGATATTAAATTTACAGCATAAAGTTTCTGATAAAGGTAAACTTTCATATATACATAAAATTATCAGACAAGAAACTTTTACAGTGTAGATTCATACTGGAATTATTTCACCTCTATTAATGGGGACCCACCAACTCAACAAGATAAACAATATGTATTGGAATCTGCTTATAGAACTACATCTTCCATTGTCTGGAGACTTTATACATGGAAATTTTTACATAGATCTTTTATACACCTTTGATGATGAATAAAATAAATAATAAAGATAATCTATGTAAGAGATGTAATGTAGAAATTAATGCTGACTGGGCTCATATGTTTTATGACTGTATGAAGTTGAAAGAATACTGGAAGTCAATTAATGAATTTTTGCAGGCTCTTTTTACAGATAATTTCATTATTTCTAAGTCTCTTATATTATTCAACACACCTGTACCTCAATGTGTTAAAAGATTAAGCTTCCCTTGTTATGGTCTATCCTAGCAGTGGCCAGGAAAATAATAACTAGAAATTGGATTTCAGATACACCTCCTTCGTTCAATGAATTTAAAAATGTTATGAATATAATGTGCCATATGGAAATAAGCACAATTAGAATGAGAACAACTAGAAAAACATCATATTATATTGTATGGGATAATTTACAAAATTTGTTAAAAAAATTCTAATTTCAATATATTTTAGTTTAATTAATTGATCTGATTGTAGTGGATATCTTTGTAAATACTTTAGTTGTTTTGTTGAATATTATAATAATACCTATTTTTAATTACTTGTATAAAATTGTTATGATATTTCTCTTATATGTTAAAACAATAAACCTCTTTTGAAAAAAAAGAGGTTCCGAGCAGTTGTACAGATAGGGCATCCCATTTATAAAACAAAACGCTGGCTTTCTGAAACTTAGTTTATTGGTTAGATCACCTTAAATTGGAGGGGGTGGATGTCCAGTATGAAGCACTCAAGAGGTTCCGAGCGGTTGTATAGATAGGGCAGTCCATTTATAAAACAAAACTCTGGCTTTTTGAATGGCTTGTTCACTGTGCAGGGACTGAGGGACGCCTAGTATGGGAGAAAGTTATTTAAAACATAAACTCTAATTAAATAACTTTATAAATAACTGCTGCATTCAACCCAGGTGTGTTATAAGCATTGAACATGACTTGCCACCAGATTTCTCTGTAGTTTAACTCAACCTCTCTGTCTACATGTCTATTATAGGGTCTAATCCAAATTTTATTAACAAGAGGGCCAAGGATTTTAAAGAATTGTTAACAGAAAGAAAATTCTGCTTGTGAGAGGGGAGGGGAGAACTAATGTGAAAGCATTTCATGAAAGCAGGAGTGTTGCTTTAACTGGAAGTTTGCACATTGTATTGTCTTTGATGAAGTACACTTGTTGACCACTATTTAATTAGATAGGGTTTAAAATAGGTTTTGATTACAAGTTTTCTTTAGCTCTGATGAAGGCCTTTTTGATGGTCAGAAGCACTTATTCTGAGCAACACTGTGGATTTTTAGCATTTTTGTTGATTTCTCTGAAGATTAAAGTCCTTATGTATGGAGCTCCTTGTGGTACCTCATTGTTTTGGTGATTTATGTGATATCTTCTTACATTACCTATTTTGTTGGTGTTGTGCTGTAACTGTTATTGACATGCAGTTAACATACTGACTGTTCTGTTATTTATTCTTCTGTTTCACATAATATGCATTGATATGTAATTGGGTTATTTCCAATTTTCTACCATGATGTTATTACTAACAATGATTTATTCACAACTAACCTATACTCACTGCTATACCTTCATTAATGCAGCACGTATGGTTAGGCCAGTTCTGGGTGATCTGCCTACCTTGTTTCAACTGGCCATGGCACTGGGTCCTTGCACATTTAGGACCCAGACCAGTAGTGCCCTCTCCACTGCCCCTGCACAACCTGTGGTGTTGGATGGGGTCTAGCCTACCCCTGGGAGCGGTGGTGGTGGGGGCATTGCCACTCAGGCTGAACTGCCAGTCATGGTGCACAGGATTGTTCATTGGAGCTATGAATGCTACCTGTGCCAGATTGAGGGCATGCTGGCCTACCTGGTGGGGCACTCTCACCCTGGCACCCAACCTCCAGCACAGTCACCATTGAGACAGTGAAGGAGCAGTGTTTCCTATCCTAAGGGTGGGGATTTGAGTCACACTGCTGCCATCTGGAGGCACGTGTGACTTGGATTCCACAAGACCATCCACATCCAAGGAGTTCACCCACCTCATGTGTTACACACCACCCTTGTCTACTGTCTTGTCTATCTGCAAATGCTTCTTCTCCTACCCAGCTTACCTTCCCACATGTACCTAAGTCCCTTCTCCAACATTCCACTCTCACCATAATAAAAAAAGGCACTGTCCCCCCAAGAAATTGGACCTGATATATAGCTCCCCATTTTGCACACCTGTCCACTAGACACAAGTAATTTGGTCTAATTGGCTTGAAAACATTTATGTTGTCCTCTCCCCTCTTTCAGGGGTTTGAGAGTTCAAATTCATCTAAAAAATCTGTCATAGTGCACACCTGTTGCTGTACAAGAAATGGATAGCTATGGTTCTTTCCTACACCCGTCCTGCACACCCCTACATGCCTTTTACTATGTTGTTCTCCTTGCTTGGCCTCATATTACCACTTTCCTGTCTCTCCATTTTTTTTTTTTTTCTTTATATTTTTTTAGCACGGAACTGTGTGGCTCACTGCATCTCACAGCTTCACTTAGCTCAGATAAATAGAGTTCTAATGAGGTCATAGTATGTGTTTACAGCATTGTAAGCCACATGTACAAAATAAACACCTCTGCCATGTTTTGAACCCAAACCCATCACACTGCATTAACCCACCACACCATGCAGATCTTAATTAAAGCAGGTATTTTCAACAAAACATAGTGACTGCCACTTAAAGTCATTAGGCATGTCTTAGCTGAGGTTCAGTCTGTACAGCACTGCACAAACTAAAATTAAAAATTAATGGGAAAAATGTGACTGTACTTTGGACTCTGGTTCAATAATGCACAACTAGCAGCCAAAGACATACACAATGGATGTAAGTTAGGCCTGTGATAGCAGTTAAATGTGCCGTTGCATCAGCAACATGTAGAAAGACACCTGCTAAGGCATTCATGGCAAAATACATATTCATCTGAGACTCTGGTGCAGAAATACATCCATATAAATCTATATAATGCACATACTGATGAATGTAGAAAATGTTTGTCACAGCCTGTATGTGTGCACATATATATTGCAAATACACTTGGTATACCAGTAGCTCAATCTGTTAAATGACTTGCATGTAGTTCATTTTGCTACACACAGTCCTGGGTTCAAATCCAGGCTTGTGTTGCAGTTCAATTTTATTGTTGTGAATACAGCAAGTAATGACTGAGTCATGCAATCTTTATCCACATAGGTTACTGCTAATTAATGAACTACTATCCAGTTTTCAAATCAAAGATCTGCAGGTGGGAACACTCAGCACATATCTGTAAAGCATAATTATATGTAGCCTACTACTCTGTTATTGGCACTGTTGCATAACAGATGTACCTTAATCACATGCCTCAATTGGACTGTAAACGGTACCCTTACCCTGGCTCTGCTGTAATGACAGGGCTGCCATAGCTGACACAGTTACATGTATGGCTTGTTGTCCACAGAAGTGTTCACACTCCCCCTAGTTGTTCTAGCACACACATCTGTATGTAAAGGTAGCTGCTATAGACCTACTATATCTCCCAATCTTCTAGCACAAGGAATCTGGAAACAGCCATACTTAATTGGGGTGGATGTCCAGATATTGGGACATGTTTTACAGTTTGTCCCTACACTGATAGTAGGTTACTACAATAACATCTATTGCATTAGCATGCATATTCAGAGGGGTATGAAGTCCGACACTCAAATGTATGTCTTCCACTACTGACCTTAAACCCACAATGTTTACTAGTGAATTGCCAGATGACCACAATTTTATGGAACACTGACCACACATATGAGGCAAAGCTGTGGACATATATAAATCCATACAGTTGACAATTATGGTACCTACACTCTGCAATACTGTAGTCTCCACACCTCAGTAATGTCCATCTTAACAGCTAAGAAACGGGTCCAGGTCTACATGAAGGCCTTATATATTGCAATGGGGTGGCATGCCATTGGCTAATGGTAGTGCAATTCAACTGTTTTGGTGGCAATTACCATAGCATTGTTGCAGAGGGTATTACCTGCTAATGAGCAGTACCTTAAAAAGGCAAGCAGCTGGTTATGGGTAACAAGTCTGTATAAGACATACCTCACAGAGAGCATATTTTGAAAAGATTACTGGAAACAAAGTTCAACAAAGGAGCACTGCATTCAACCAGGTATGTAATTGTTTTCTCCATATAACAGGAGGCAGATGGGAGGATGGTGGTTTAGGGAAAAGGGATCACAGCAGTAAGCATGTCTTAGATCTATGGTAATGACATGTCATTGATACTCAGTTGTCCTACACCTACAGGCATGCCTATCAAATGTCCTTGATTTCCACTCACATCTTAGCTCTGACCCTCTTATTCCCATCTACAACACTTGGATGTTGTAGGGGAGCTAGTGAATGAAATGTAAAACATAATGACAAGAGGTAAGGGTGTATACTCCTGTAACTTCAGATGATGTACACTAATTCACCTCCTCTCAGTCTACCAATGTCTCACATAAATACATCTATCATTTTAAAAGTGTCCCTGATTGCCCCTGATGTACTCTGGCTAAGTCCATGATCCTGTTTACGCTGTTCCCTATCTGGTGGAGAGCTATGCCTAACATAGCTGTCAACCTATTACAGCAAGATATCTGAACAAAGCCATAATGAATGGAGGAACAAAGGCACAAAATTAGGGACACTCTAACTATTGCTTGTACAAAGTAAGAAGGTGAATAGAGTAACAGATATTACACTAGCATAACCATGTTCTGAAGGGTATGACTTCTTAAACCCAGATGTCTGTCTTCATTTTCTGACATCAGCTATCAATGATAGGCCAACCTTTTGTCAGAAATCCACAATGTGTGAGGAAATGACCAAAACTATGAGGTAAACATCTTGACATTCTGCAAACATCTGTATAGTTGAGAGGTATGGTGCCTACAGGGAACATATACTACAGCAGGTTTGCATTTTTTCTTTCATTGTGGCACAGTGATGTTGCTGGACTATCACCATATAGTGGTTGCAATAGCACACTGCTATTTGTCTGGCAGTGACTGTATGACATATTTGTGGGAGTTTGCCCATAAGGGACACATCACAATAGACTGCAGTGCTGGATGTAAGAAAATACAGCAGAATCTGTCATGGCACACAGGGACATACCCCATTATTGCAACTATCTTCGTGGTATCCACACATGAAGTGTGTTGCCAGACTGTGTGGTATGATGTGTGAGAGAGCAGTAGATAGTACAGGCCATTATGGGTGTGCTGGATCTGTACATAGTGGACAGCCACATATCTGGTCATGTAATGTGTTCCCCTTTTCTTGTCTATCAGGAAAAATGTACCACAGAAGACATGCCCCCTTCTTAGATGTGGAGAATGACATAATAGTGGATGGACTGAGACAGCACCATCAGATCTTGTTGTCCTGAGGGAGGCATAATCAGGAACAGTGGGCAGCACTGTGGGCAGAGCTTGTGCGGCATGTCAATCCAATTGGCCAACAGGACAGGACCTATTAGCAGGTCCAAAACCGGGCCTCAGACCTGCTGAATGCTGCAAGACAAAGGCCAGCTGATGTTGCCAGGGATTGTCACACTACCAGTAGAGGGCCTGCAATGCAACAAATTCCCTCGGCCACTGAGGAATTCCTGGTAAACCTTGGAACACATGACAGCTCCCAGGCATCCATCACACCATGCATTATGGAGGTGGGTGCCACAATGTTCACAGCAGAGGAGCATCTAGGTAAGCATACTGTGTTCACCAGTCTAATGCTGTATCAGGCATTATGGCAGGCTGTACATACCTGTACAAGGGTGTCAGGTCTATCTGCATTGGGGGGGGGTTGGGGCTTATGCTCAGATTTTCACGCATACTCAGAATGTCAGCAATACAGTGGATATATGCACCTATTATCTTGTAGTGCTGCAACATTTGGTGGTGCTGACAATAGCTTACCATCACCTTTTCATAGCTCCATCAGGTGTGGCCCAAGTCCATGGTCCTGTACCAGGTAAATATGATACTGTTTGTTATGGATCATATATACCCTATGAAAGTTAAGAGCTGCCATATTGCCCTATGTACAAATGTGGTGTTTAGTCAGAGTAGATTATTTGTATGTTCCATTCTGGAGCAGTTAACTATAGTTCATAGACTGGGTAATCACAGGTGTGTATTTGAATGACCATCGACACTTTTGCACTTTCATTTATGAGTAGCTACACAGCTTGGTATACATGTGGCAATTACTCCCAGATGCCTGTTCAAACACAAAAGGGAGATGGTACATACCTAAGGTAGTTACACTAGTACTGACGTATTATTTTCAAGATAGGTGTACTGGGTTTTATGTGTAGTTCTATCACTTATGGTGACATATTGCATACCTTACAGGCAGATAGTACTGGCAACTTTTACTGGATGTGGCTGAAGTGCATGATATAAAGGGCATGACATGTCTGTGTATGTTGGTGTGAGGTTGTCTGTTGTGCATGGGAGTGGAGATGAGAAAATGTGAGACTGGTAATGCAATTGTGGATCCTCATTTGTATGAATCTATGTGGATTACTATGCATTAAAGTGCAGGAAGTAAAGTGCTGCTTTTGTTTTGGTTTTCACATGTGACCGGGGGTGGTTGGAGTCTATCCTCCTAATAACCTGATGCCAGTGGCTCATCAGACTCTGATGATGTTGGTGGCCATAGCGAGGCACAGTGGGGTTGTTGGGGGCTGAATCTGTCCCAGAGGCTGACATACCTCTTCTGCCCCCATTGTCACCGCACACAGTCAATATGCCCACACATACCCAGTCCCCAGAGGTCACAGATATTGGACAGTCAGAGAGTGTCAACATTGAGAAGGACAGTGTGGCAATTATGATATCACTGAATGTAGACCCTGTCCATAGCTAGAGAACTGGCAAGATCCCACACAGATGAATTGACAGGGGTGCTCGTAGGAGGTCTGCTGTCCATCCAGCACCTATTGCAGGTATCACATCATGGGTCACTCTGCCCATGTTTTGTACCATCATGGAGTCACAGGCATGTTCTGACTGCAACACTAGACAGATGTTTAAAGTTATGGATGCAGTACAGTCTGACGTCCATGACTACCTCCACCACATTTGGGACACCCTGGATCAGATCACTGATGTAGTGGACAGATGGTGGGCTGAGACATTATCTGTCATAGACTGCACATTGTCTGTGATGGAACAGCTGGTTGGAGTTGGGTGTTGGACACATGGAAGTAGGTCAACAACACCATCTGCTGAGTGTCCACATGGCAATGCATGATCACATTCCGTAGCAGTAACTCCAGTACTACAGAGGGAGGTGTGCTATCCACACCACAATGTGGCAGCCCGTGGGTATTTAGTCCTGGGTAGTCGCATGGGGACAAAGCCCCCAGTAAACAGCAGTCAAGATCAGGTACAAGCACAGCATGGGATCTTGGGCATTGTGGTGCCAGTGCTACTCCTGGCAGAGCCAGTTGCTGTGTGCATGGCCAGAGATGCTGAACTGTCCAGTCTCCCATGTATGATCTGCAGCTTTCCAGCATACACGTGTGTAGGGCTAGCACTGGGCTTGACTGTGTACATTCACACACACAAACACCATTGTCACATGCAGGTCACCAACAGACACATACGGCACCTCTCCATGGCCCATCTAACCTACACCCCTTCCTAACTCACACACATGCTGTCAACTGTTTGGCACAACCTAGGCCTCCAGCACCCCCAAACCACACCCTGTGCATGTGATGATACCTGTGCCACATTCCTGCCATCCGTCTCATCGATGCAGGGAAATGCTACTATGTGTTTGACGTACAGGGTGTCCATATTACTTGACATGTGTTTGTGTTGTGCAGTATTGTTTTGCCATGCAACTTGCTGTTGGCCACAATAGGTACTGTATGTTGGCATGTGCCATGACTACACATCACACTTTATGTATCTCTATCGCATGATGTTGGACTGGTAGTAGTGTTACAGAATGAGTGCTGTGTCATGGACCTGTGTATGTTTCTGTTCCAGGAGTCTGACACATGGTGGCAATACAGAGGCACAGGATGGCATGGCAGCACAAAACAGACATATGATGTCAGCATGGTATGGCAGTATATGTGCATGGCTCCCAAGGTGGATATGTGTAGAACAGTCTATCAAGGACAATGGGTGCAGTCAGCATAATCATGCATTCATATTTTGTGATAAGGTCTGCTACCCTTGCTGCATGTCATCTGTGTTTTCTGAACTTACAAATCTAGACAGTGTGGCAATGGAGTTGTCATGTCTACAAATATCCTGTGTCCAGATTAGACAGGTGGCAGACATCAGTTATGATTATGTAGAGGAGGGCAATGTACAGGCCAGCAGCTAGTCACAAGGCCATAAAATTTATAACCATTGCATGGAAATGGCCCATATGGGCATGTCTGTAGTGCTACAAGGGGATATATTTACACACACAGAGTTGGCTGATGCGAGATCAGAACCCTTACCTGTCTACTATTATGCACTGCAGTCAGCAGTATTTATTGCATGCACCAAGGAGTTTATTTGATATTAAACTGTCTGCCAGCACTCTTAAGGTGGATGACATCAGCAGGCCTTGTAGAGGAGGGGAATGCAGAGGCCATCAGCTAGTCACTGGGCTGTAAAATGCATAATCATTGTACACACAGATGGCTTATATCGGCATGTCCATAGTTCTGCAAGGGGATATATTTACACACACAGTTGGCTAGTGTGAGATTAGAACCCCTACCTATCTACTATTACACACCATAGTTCACAGTGCATATTGCATGTGCCATAGGTAATATATGTTGTATATGGGATTGCAGACAGAGTACGTGTGGAGTACACAAAGTAGCCTTGTATTAGGCAGCATGTGTGGCCAGCAGAGTGATATTGCTTGGTACTGTTATTATAACTAGTGTCCTAGGTGTGAGATACCTGTTAGTATCCCTGCCATGTGTATACATTTACCAGTATGGCCATATGTGGCTGGTTGCAGTTAGGCAACAATGTGGCCAAGGATAATATGGCCTGTCCAAGGTATGCATTAATACCATTGCACATTACAACATCTGCTCACCTGTGTCTGTCTACAAGGTGACATTTCACAAGCACAAGGGTCTGTGGGTAAGTGGATTATGTACTGTTGCAGCCTTGGTCTGGTTGCTTGGATAACTGTTGTAAGTGCGGACAACCTTATCAACCCAAGGGTATGTGGGGATATTCTTACATCCCCATACACATATGTCTATCTATCTATATATATGTGTGTGTGTGTGTGTGTGTGTGTGTGTGTGTGTGTGTGTGTGTGTGTGTGTGTGTGTGTGTGTGTGTGTGTGTCTGTGTCTGTGTGTATAACAGGGATGTCTCTGTAAATAATGTTGTGTGTGTATGTTTTGTACATGTGTTAGGCAGAAATATGTGAAGAGTCAATGCATCATTGTAATTTATATAGCTATATATACTGTATATTGATATCATATGTATATGTGATACATACTGATAGATACATTAATCATGAGTGAGGGGGATAGGGACAGACAGATATGCATATGTAGCTGTCTGTATGTACAGTGGTATTTCCACATAGCAGGTCTTTGTGAGGAAGAGGAAACAGGCTTGCGCTCAAGTTACCTAACTGTAGGAGCATGACCAGTGGGACTGTCAGTATTTACAAGGTGACTCCAGGTGAGAGTAACCTGTACTCCAGTCCAGGATTTTGTGTGCTATAGAATTTGGCTGCTGCTCTTGTTTCTGCAGTATAGCACTTCACTGAAATTGTCCAAGGCATTTTCCAGTTTTGTGCTGTACTTAATATGTAACTATGGTACGTAATGTAACACCACACACACGGTGAGAGTCTGCATACTTCTCACTGCACATGTTTTTGCAGAGTGTCCAGCATTTGCCCCATATGTTTGTTCTGTTCCTAATACATTTGTGGTGTTCCTGTGTAATATTGTATAATGCAGTCACTAAATTCTACTTAACTACTGACACTTTTAAGTGATGGCCTTTACATCCCACAACTATTCTGTTCTGTTGCAACCTGCTGTTATTCTAGTCACCGTCTGGGTTCATCAGAGCATGTGCAATGCCTGTCTGTAGTTTTGGCCCTTTGCCCACCCCCATTCTCTCTGTCTTTGTCCAGCTTTCTTGCATTAACAGATTCAGGGGTATGACAGTCTGTGGGAATACCACCATATGAGTGCCTCACATGCAAAATATGTTGATGTTGCCTGATGCAAACCATCAACACCATTACCCAAGCTAATGTCCCTAGCCCAGTGAACCACATCAGTCACCAGACAGAGAGGTGTCATTCCTCACACAATCAGCAGCATACATACATTTTCACCCCTGCATTACATGAGACATACAATGTGTGGCCAGGTTCTATGTCACAGCCCTAGAATTGCCTGGTCTGCTTATATATCATTGCAGATGCACTGTTACAGCACTTGTATAGGAACACTGATGTGTTGGAGGAGAAGGAAGAACAGCACATGATCTGCTGGCACAGACAGTAGTGCAAATATCATGTGATCCTACTATTTAACATCTCCCTTGACTGCCATAGTGAATATTCCAACCTTGAGACTTAGTGGATATTATGGAACACATACTATTGGACTGGGAATCTGTAGTCCCATGTTGATGTTACATCTCTCCAAATAGGCCACTATATTTCCTTGCATACATGCAGCAGGTCTGTACATACAATAACATATTATAGTACTCCTTACAGATGGTGTGTAGGTGAGTGACTTACCTTGGAAATGCAGCAGTTGACAGAACTGTAGTTTAGGGCTGACTCTGTCTGATGTATGCAGTACACAGCCAATACATGGCTAGGTACAGGTTGTGTAGGTTACCTGGCATCATTTTTACTATGTGCATGCATGTTGGAGTAAGGTGTCAGTCCCTAGGTCCCTACAATGTTAGGGGCCAGGGCATTCTGGGCATGCCTATGTTTGCCTACAGGGACATTCTCAGGGGTTTCCTCCTCTCTAAGTCCCCCTGTGGGTGTAGCTGTAGGGACCTTGGCACTGGTGGGGGCTGTGTGTCCCTTCCCTGTGATGATCTTGCTGCAGCTCTTTCCGCAGGAACATATTGTGTGGCATGGCACATACTGTGAACATCGGTGCACATGTGCCTGGGAGAATACTGCAGGGCTCCACCAGATGCATCAAGGCACCGGAACCGTGACTTCAGCAGCCCAAGCACACATTTGATGATGTTCCTACCTTGTGTATGTGCCTCATTATGGCATTCTTCCATGGGTGTGTGTGCATTTCTGATGGGTGTCATCATCCACAGTTCCAGTGCATGGCCAGCATCCCCCAGTAAATCGTCATGCGGGATGTCGCTCCTAGCAAACATCTGGTACGGCTGTGATGTGTGACAGATATGTAAGTTGTGATAACTACCAAGGCTTCCAGCATACACATTCATGATAATGCTCTGGGCCTTATACATGACCTGGCAGCTGATGGAGTTATACCCCTTGCTGTTGACGTTAAATCTACCCTCCTCACTGGGTGGTGCCTTGATGTGTACATGAGTGCAATCTATGGTACCCAGTATGTCAGGGTAGTGTGCTAAATAGTAGAAGTGTTGCATACTGCTGGCCCTTCCCTCAGGAGTGTGGGGAAAATAAATGTGCTCACTGGCATGTGGTAGCATGTCATCCAGGGACTGGTGGAGTACCATGGAGGCTGATGCCTGGGAGACCACCATCATGTCCCCATTTGGTCTTTGGAAAATACCTGTAGCTAGTATCCTAAGAGCTACACATACATTTGCTTCCACTGGGATGGGTTTTCCTCTGTTGGCTCTAGGTCTGAGTTGAGGGGGCAGAGCTCAGTGAGTTCATGTAGCATGTTCCTGTCCACCCTGTAGCAATCTATAATCTCAAGCTCATGTAGCCCCTGGAAGGTTACCCTAGGTCTGAACACTCTTCTCCTTCTCAGTCTAGGCCTATTATCAGCCACAGCAGCAGCAGCAATGATCTCATCATCTAGCACACACAGATGTATCAGACCTGCAGCAGCACCTAGCATTCCTTCAGTTAAAAATACCAAGTCTATACTCCACTGGTGCAGAGTATGGGGATGAAATCAGATTGAAAGGTGTATGCAACTTTTATAGTGCTCTGTTGTAGGTGCAGTCTGTGTGACTGGCTAACTATGATGCATTCCACCGGCCAAGTACATCATTATAGACTGTTAATGGCCCTAGTTTAATTGAAACAGGTGTCATCAGTAATTAATATACCATTGGCTTTCTCAGACAATTTTTTTTTTTTTTTTTGGACAACCTTACTCGTTCACCATTGTGGTGTACCGAGCAAACATGTGCCCTGAACAAAAACAAGGCTTAGCAGCCAGTGTACACACTCCCTTTCTGAACACAGTGGCACACCATGCAAACAGGTGCTGCGAAGTTAAACAATGCTTAGCAGTCACTGCACACAACCCCATGAAAGTCACGCTCAACAGGGTGGCTCGCCACACAAACACACTGATACACTTGCTCAAAAGAGAAACAAAGCTTAGCAGCCAGTGTACATGCACCCCCTGCTGATCACAGCAGCATGCCATGCAAACAGGCTCAGCTGAGCTCCAATGAGCTTACAAGTTCTCAGACATGCCCCCCCCCCATTGATGTCAGCTATCTCTTCTGTGGACACCAACATGGTTCTCTCTGCCTACACGAATGCGATCTGCGGACACAGATACCCATTTCTGCTATTCAGTAACCCCACCTAATTTTCAACTACACAATTCCAGGCCCTGCCTCATTGGCAACATCACCATTCCACCATTGTAGATACTCCACGCAGGCTCCTGTAATACATTACTGTCCCATACTACTAAATTTGTTTTTTACAATTTTTTTTTCATAAAAGCATGTTTATGCACTGCAGCATGCCGTGCAAACATACACAGATCATTAAAACAAAATTATTATATTAAAGTATTTCCCATATAGTTTTGAACACATGGTAGATAATTTTGCACATATCTGTGCCTGCTATTCTATTTCTGTCCATCGAACTACACTTTTGCACCCCCTGTTCTTTGTTTAAATTCCTGTACAAAGAATTTTTCCGTGTACACTACCGATACCAACATAGGGTTGCAGGACTGCCTATCTGCTTGCTGGACTACTCTATTTCCCTAATTTGCATATAGTTCACCTGCATATGAGGTGATTTGTATGCCATGGATACTTACATGTTGATGTGTGCGTGCGCATTGCCCAGCTCTGTTTACTGGATTGCAAACCTGCTTACTTTCATGTAAGCAGTGTGCCACGATGCCTACACAGAAAAAAGTCCATGCAGGCTTTACTAAATTCCCCCCATTGTCCATCTATAGTCCTCCCTCATCATTCACATAATGAAACAAGACAGGATGATACATAGTGCAAAATCTCCTTTAAATCTGAGTAATGGACAGATGTAATACAAGTTGCCCACGACTGTGAAGAACAAAGCAATTACAATCATCACAGTGGACTCACTATCAATAAAAAAGAAAAGAAAGCTAATTTCTATTTCACTTAACATTTACAACTTATCATCAAGTATTTTGACTGAGAATCAGGTTGGGTTATTCCAAAAAAGTTTCTCCTTTGTATCTTCCAAAAGAGCAGATTTAATGTAGACCATCATAAAGTTACAGGGGTATATGAGAAAATTAAATTTAAAAAGACATGTTTAATGACAATAGCAAAATGTACAGGAATGACATTGTAATGGTGTAGCTAATCCCCCACTACATCCTGTTATACAAGTCTTTGAGAAGATGTGTGAGAAAGCCATTAGATTTTTTCTTTCAAATAGAACATACAACAGATTTTATTATCTGAATGCTGATGAAATGTAAATTTTACTGAAATTGTTTCATGACTGGACTATATGAATCGTAATAGTGAGCTAGGGGGTATCTATAGTGGTAAGGGACACCACTGATTATGTATCCAGTAATAAAACCTTGTTAAACAATCAGGAATGTCATTATGAGGTAACACTTGGAGATATAAAAATATATAGAAACATTGATAGCTGGCTGTATGACAATTTGATGAATGACATTTTCCAGTAATATTGTATGGCTTTTTCCCTATTTAATTATCCATTCAATGGAAAACTGTTTGGCATTCTGAAAATGTGCAAAAACAAAGTCCATCTTCATTTAAGACTGAAAGTATTGGCAAAAGCTTTTAAACCGGAACCAGTATCATATATTTTTTGTCAAGGATCAGCTTGAAAATATTAAAACTATGCATTTTTTGTATTTTACTTTTTCAGTTTTTAGAGAAAAAAAAACAAAAAAGTCATTTAATGCCTGTGATTTATTTGTGAATGAGGATGTTATTTCTCTGTATAATGTCCTTCCATCCATCATCAGCCCCTCTTCCCATTTTTTGCACATGGGGTCAGGGTGTCACTTCAACAGTGACATTTTTTCACATGATACTGGCATGGAATGGATCACTTATATGTTTACAAAACAATATTCAACACTGTAGGAGATCAATTTTATCTGGTTGTATGGCTTTCATCCTGAAAAACAAATTATTGTGATTTGATGGTAAATATTTTCAATAGAAAAAAGAGGTAGCTGTGGAGACTTGGATGACCCAAAACTATTCCAATTTGGTGATATCGTTTTGGAAAAATAACATTTTCAACAGTATTAGGTGTTACGATAATCTCAAAGGTTGCAGTTGTTTTATTAACGTGGGAAGGTAGTGAAAAGACATTTTCTGAAGTTATGAAATAAGTTAATGGCAGCACTTTGTTTATGCACTTTATATACTCTGCAGACGGGAAGTTTATTTTTATATGTTGATGTGTACAACAACGACAAAAACATATGCTACTGATTGCTAGTCACAGAAATACTGTAAGCATTGCCTTGCTGCCATAATGAAGAAAACATCATAGTTATCTTAAGGAAAATTTGGTTAAGAAACAAATTATAAAGATCAGCTAATGACTGAAGAAGAAGATATTGAGATTTTGTTAAGCAGTTTACATTAGAGGTTTGTTGATCGTGGTTAACAAGTAAATATTGTTAGGAAAGCTATTGCATTGGTTATGAAGACAGTAACAACAGAAAATAGGAACTGTGTGGATTAGAATACTGTGATGCCCTTAGTGTACTCACTTGACAGTAATTATATTAAGAATACAATGGTCATTCCTTGTGCATTCCAACAGGAAGTTAAGAAGATGCTGGGATAGTAGGATATGCCCAGTGGTTTATTAAGTAAAAGGGCAGATGCATTAAACAGTCATTATAGCAATAACCCACGCCTGGGTGTGGGTAATGCTGGATTTACCCATGGTTGGTGTGGTTTGGTCACAAGGGCGAAGCCTGAGTGGCCAAACAAAGCCAACCATGGGTAAATCCAGCATTACCCACACCCAGGCATGGGTTATTGCTATTATACAATGACATTATTTAAGAAAAAAAATAATTACTTTTCTTAAATAATGGCATTGTATAATGCCTCCTTGCTGCCCTTCCGCAGCTGTCTGGTATTCTGCGTCAGTTCTGATGTACTGCGCATGCCTACGCAGTACATCAGAGCTGTGGGCAAAAGCAAAAGCAACAGAGAAAGCAAAATCTCTGCTGCTTTTTAAAAACTGTCTCGCTAAGTTAAATGAGTTTAACATAGTGAGACAGCTTTAAAAAAAGCAACGGAGAATATCCGTTGTTTTTTTAAAGCTGTCTCGCTATGTTAAACCCATTTAACTTAGCGAGACAGTTTTGAAAAAAGCAACGGAGAAGGCAAGATCTCCATTGTTCACTATGTTAAATGAGTTTAACATAGCGAGACAGCTTTTAAAAAAGCAACGGAGAATCTCTGCTGCTTTTTTAAAGCTGTCTCGCTATGTTAAACTCGTTTAACATAGAGAGACAGTGTGAAGCAACCGGGATCTTGCGTTCTCCGTTGCTGTAAAAAAAAGAGTTATAGTAATGGAAAAAGTCCGGGCGACCGGACCTTTTTCCATTACTATAACTCTGATTTACAACGTGCACGCTGACCAATCAGCGTGCACGTTTTTGAATATTAATGGGGGGTCATTGTATAATGGAAAATAAACACTAGCTGAATATCAACAAATAAGAACTTAGTGTTCCTATTGTGTTGTTTGTTGGCATGTTGCAGACTGTCCTAACTTTTGTCATGCTCCCAGTAATAAAACATACGGCTTTCTAGGCTATTCTACTTGTAATGTTAGTTTCATTGTTTATGTGGCTTCATATTTGATCTATGAAATGTTCTACATTAAACAAACAAGAAATTCACAGTCCATTGATCAGTATAACAATGCTAATAAGAATAAGAATGTATATAATTCCTTTGTCTAAACATGCCACTAACTGTAAAAAAAAAAGAAAAAAAAAGAAATATATGTACAAGCCAGTGCATTTCTTTGTGCCGGTCCCAAGCCCGGATAAATGGGGAGGGTTGCATCAGGAAGGGCATCCAGCATAAAACCTCTGCCAAATTACTGATGTGGAGAACATTTCATAATGACATACCGGATTGGTCGGGGCCCGGGTTAACAACGGCCACCACCAGTACTGTTAGCCAACAGGGTGCTGGTGGAAATTGGGCTACTGTTGGCTGAAGAAGAAGAGGAGGGGGAAGGCATGCCTGAAGGCAGGAAAAGAGGAGGAAGGTTAGGAGTATAGTACTGAGGGTAGGAACTTTGAATGTTGGCAGTATGACTGGTATAGGGAGAGAGCTAGCTGATTTGATGGAGAGAAGGAAGGTTGATATATTGTGCGTGCAAGAGACCAGATGGAAGGGAAGTAAGGCCAAGTGTATAGGAGGCAGGTTCAAATTATTCTATCATGGTGTGGATGGCAGAAGAAATGGGGTAGGGGTTATCCTAATGGAACAGTATGCCAAGAGTGTTTTGGAGGTGAAGAGAGAGTCTGATAGAGTGATGTTTATGAAGCTTGAACTTGATGGTGTAATGATGAATGTTGTTAGTGCATATGCGACAAGTTGGGTGTGCGATGGATGAGAAAGAAACATTTTGGAGTGAGTTGGATGAAGTGGTGGTGAGTGTACCCAAGGGTGAGAGACTAGTGATTGGAGCAGACTTCAATGGGCATGTTGGTGAAGTGAACAGAGGGGATGAGGAAGTGATGGGTAGGTATGATGTTAAGGAGAGGAATGCAGAAGGTCAGATGATTGTGGATTTTGCGAAAAGGATAGACGTGGCTGTGGTGAATGCGTATTTTAAGAAGAGGGAGGAGCATGGGGTGATGTACAAGAGTGGAGGAAGATGCACACAGGTGGATTATATCCTATGTAGGAGGGCCAGTCTGAAGGAGATTGGAGACTGTAAAGTGGTGACTGGGGAAAGGGTAGTTAAGCAGCATAGAATGGTGGTCTGCAGGATGATGTTGGTGATCAAGAAGCAGAGGAGGAGTGTGAAAGCAGTTCCAAGGATTAAATGATGGAAGTTAAAAAAGGGTGATTGTGAGGGGGGAGTTCAGGGAAGAGTTAAGACAGGCACTGGGAGGCAATGAAGAGTTACCGAATAACTGGGTAACTACAGCAGAGCTAGTAAGGGAGACTGCTAGGAAGGTGCTTGGTGTGACATCTGGACAGAGGAAGGAAGACAAGGAGACATGGTGGTGGAATGAGGAAATACAGGAGAGTATACAGAGGAAGAGGCTAGCGAAGAAGAAGTAGGATTGTCAAAAAGATGAAGAAAGTAGACATGAGTATAAGGAGATGAGGCACATGGCAAAGAGAGAGGTGGCGAAGGCTAACGATAAGGCATATAGAGAGTTGTATGAGAGATTGGACACTAAAGAGGGGGAAAAGGACCTGTACCTATTGGCTAGACAGAGGGACAGAGCTGGGAAAGATGTGCAGCAGGTAAGGGTGATAAAGGATAGTGAGTGAAACGTACTCACAAGTGAGGAGAGTGTGTTGAGTAGATGGAAAGAGTACTTTGAAGGGCTGATGAATAAAGAGAATGAGAGAGAGAGAGAGAAGGTTGGATGATGTGGGAATAGTGAATAAGGAAGTAAAGCAGATTAGCAAGGAGGAAGTTAGGACAGCTATGAAGAGGATGAAGAATGGAAAAGCTGTTGGCCCAGATGGCATACCAGTGGAAGCATGGAGGTGCTTAGGAGAAATGGCAGTGGAATTTTTAACCAGATTGTTTAATGAAATTTTGGAAAGTCAGAGGATGTCTGAGGAGTGGAGAAAAAGTGCTTTGGTACCTATCTTTAAGAATAAGGGTGATGTGCAGAGCTGCAGTAACTGCAGAGGGATAAAATTGATCAGTCACAGCTTGAAGTTATGGGAAAGAGTAGTGGAAGCTAGGTTAAGAAGGGAGGTGATGATTAGTGATCAGCAGTATGGTTTCATACCAGGAATGAGCACTTCAGATGCAATATTTGCTCTGAGAGTGTTGTTGGAGAAATACAGAGAAGGTCAGAAGGAGTTGCATTGTGTCTTTGTGGACTTAGAGAAAGCATATGACAGGGTGCCTAGAGAGGAGTTGTGGTATTGTATGAGGAAGTCGGGACTGGCAGAGAAGTATGGAAGAGTGGTACAGGATATGTACAAGGGTAGTGTGACATTGGTGAGGCCTGCGGTGGGAGTGACAGATACGTTTAAAGTGGAGATGGGATTACATCAAGGATCAGCTCTGAGCCCTTTCTTATTTGCAGTGGTGATGGACAGGTTGAGAGATGAGATTAGACAGGAGACCCCGTGGACTATGATGTTTGCAGATGATATTGTGATATGTAGTGAGAGTAGGGACCAGGTTGAGGAGATCCTGGAGAGGTGGAGATATGCTTTAGAGAGGAGAGGAATGAAGGTCAGCAGGGCTAAAACAGAATATATGTGTGTAAATGAGAGGGAGGGTAGAGGAATGGTGAGGAAGCAGGGAGTACAGTTGGTAAA